>NW_015091028.1:239493-286382 GCF_001431845.1 Calidris pugnax | reverse complement strand
CGGGAGGGGCCGGGGGGGCATCAGGATGGTGTGTCTTATGTACAGGGGGCAATACCCATCTTCTTACGGGGGGCGAGATGGATGCTCTGTTTCCCCCCAGGGCCGTCGCCTTGGCCCCCAGCCCTTCCATGTTCCTCCAATGGGGACAGGGCTGAAAAATGGGTTGGGGGGGTACTTAGGGGTTCAGCAGGGGTTGGGGGTGTCCCGCTGCTCTCCGTGCAGCAGAAAGGCTGCCGGGTGAGGTTAGGCTGTTTCGTGTGAAGAGCACATATACATATATATATATGTATCCACGGCAATAACATCAAAGGGAAGCAGGGGAGGGGGAACCCAGGAGTGTAATTTATTCCTCGGCAACGTGGATACGTGCTGTACAGGTTATTTATATTTGAAGACTGCCCAGAGTGTTAAATGAGCCGTCTCTTTAAAATAAACATGAGGGAACATCTACCCAGGCTCCCGGTGGTGCTCCCGGTGGAACCGGGGACCGGGAGCGGTTCCTGTGGCGCCGGAGGGGGGGTCTCGGTGCGCAGGGACCCGCGGCCGCTGCGGTTTCTGCCCTGAACGCTGCGATACCATCGTCGCTGCACACACACACACACACACACACACACACACACCGTGCTGCGCTTCCCAGCCAGACACCGAGCACATGGTGGCTGTCACGCTGTGCCTTCCCAGTGCAACCAGAGCGCTGCTCCCGGCCCAGCAGCCCCCGCCAGCCCCGCGCTCACCCCGCCGAGGAATTCCCAACCCTTTTCCCGAGGAGGGCCTGACAGCGGGATGGTCACTGTGGCCACTTACTGTGCCTTAAATCCTGTCCCTGCTTTTCCGGCAGCGCAGCGGCAGCCAGCACCGGCCCCGGGGCTGCCCCGGGACCCCTCCTCGCCCACCGCGTCTGTGCAGCCGGAGCCGGGAGAGAACAGGCCCCGGACCGGAGCCTGGCAGGGCCCATCCTGCCCCGGGCAGGAGGCTACAGCTGCGTCCCTGCACTCGGTGCCGGCCGGGTTCTGGCTGCTGGGGACACCCCGCGCTGGTGGCCAGGGTGACACAGGTGACACAGCGAGGGGAGAGCCCAAACGTGCCGCCCTGAGACACGGCGCGTCGGGCTGTGAGAGCAGCCAGGCCACCAACCACCGGCAGATGGCTGGAGATGGCAGCACAGCCCATCACCGAGGGCCGGGCGGGTGACAGCCAGGCTGGGCGGGGCTCTGCACGGCGACCGCAGGAGGGGGGCAGCTCAGCTCGCAGCCCCCCCGTCACAGAGACACCCAGGCTTCCCCCCGGCTCACTGGCCAGGAATGAAGCCCAGGCAGCGGGCATCGCGCAGCTGTGGCTGACTACCTAGCGTGGCCACGTCACACCAGCTCTGGTGACAGCCTCACCACGGAGGGTGAAGGGCACGGGGGGCTGGCAGAGCTGCTGGGGTGACACCGGGGGGCTCAGCCCCAGCACCTTCCTGTGCCCCCCAGGCACCGGCTGCTGCTGCTGCTCCTGCTGGCCAGGAAGCGACACTGGGGACACAGCCATGGCTCCAGCTGTAGGACAGACCTGAAGCTGGTGCCCAAGAGAGCTGGGACCTGCCAGACACCAGCTCAGGGACAGAAGCTTATTTTTTTAAGTCCCCCCACCAGTTTTGCAGAGAGATGGCCAGCAGACGACAGCCCCGCTCACAGCTCACTGAGCACCGAGCGTAGCTGGGCCTCCGCATTGAAAGCAGGAGGTGTCAGAGGTGACCTTGGGCAAATATTTACAGCTGCAGTGGTGTTGTGTGTGTGCATGTGCTCAAAACACAGGAGGGATCAGGTTCAAATGGCACTTTAATTGAGCAAGCAGGGCAGCGGGAGGGTAGAGCTCTTTATGCTAATGCGTGAACCACTCCAGATGAGTCACATTCATTAGGGTGGGGAGATCATCTCCATCTGCCCACGAAGTCATTTTGGAGCGGCAAGTGCTCCCCAGCCCTCCCAGGAGGGCCTGTGCCTTTGGAATGGGGACTGTGCTGATTTTTGTGGCGAGCAGCCGGGGCGTCCGGCTTCCCCCGCCCCGGGGTGCGTGAGCGCCCGGGGTTCACCGGCGGGGAATGGAGACGCTCGGGTTGTACCGCGTGCCTGGGATGCCTGCTGAATAAATAACACACGGGTACAAAGCAGGATTTCCCCCTCCAAAATTTGCTCTTACAGTGGGAAGCACAGGGGAGGAAAAAACCCTTTTAAGTTCCGAATCCCTCTTCCCGCCTCTTCGGCAGCGCGGGCAGGCAGCTGCAGAGCTGAGCAGGGATGGATGAATTCCCCTAGAAGAATCTCTTCTCGTTTTCTTTTTATATTTTGATGACTTCATTCTTCTAGCTCTCATTAGCACCTCCTTTATCTCCAGTTCTTCCCCAAAGGCATTCAGTTCTCCCTCCTGCTGCTGCGCGGGGAGCAGCGATGGATGCTTTGCACCACCTCATGTTGACGCTGGGAATTTCAGAGCCTGAGCCGAACCCCAGCTCTCGCCCATGACGAGGAAACCAGAGGCCTCACTTGCCCCCAGAGCAGCTCTTCTGGCTTAATATCCACCTGCCCAACGTCTCATCGCAGTGTTCTGCACCTCGTTAAGGCTTGGTTGTTCAGCATCCCCTGCCGAAGCCCTGGCTGAGCCCCCCCGCAGGGTGCCAGGGCCAATTTCAAAGAGGAAAAACCGTTCTCTCAAGGGCATGGCACATCTCTGCTCTGCTCACAAACCCCTCCTGAACCTCAGTCCAGCCCAGATCTTTAAGGAGGGCCAAAGGATGGGATTTTACACCATCTTCTTCGTGAGCGATCCCATCCCTCCGCCTCCCCTGGGACCCTCAGAAGGGAAACTCTCACCTGGGTGCGGGGTCAGGGTCTGATGGTGAGGACTATCCAGCCACCCAAGCCCTCTTCTGAACATCTCCATATCTCAGCTGCTTGTTTGCATTCCCCTCATGCCGGAGCCATCCCACTTAGTTGCAGGTGAAGCGGTTTTGCTCAAGGCGAACACAAGCATTAGCAAATCCAGCCCTTGCTGAGGAGCCCTTCTCTCTCTCCCCCCAAGGAAGAGGAGGCCTCCGGGAGGAAGATGAGGCACCGAGGGCAGAGCCCAGCCCGTTCCCACAGCCAGAGAGCAGGAGCAGCCCCTGGTTTTGCCTGCAAACTGTCCCATCACCTGGGACCTCCCACCAGGGAGCTGAGACGTGAAACCAGGAGCTGGAGGGAAGCAGGAAACTCCCCGCAACAACATCTGCAGGAGCTGCTCCTTCTTTTGGAGCTCCTGGGCAAGGGGGGGGCGGGTGTCTCCAAACCCTCCCCTTGCCATGACAAGCCCCAGTCTGTCCCAGTTCCCAGACTGGGCTGGGCAGGTGCGTTGCACAACGTGCCCCAGCTGGGTCTCCCCTGCCCTGCCAGGGCACCATGAGCCAAAACCTCCTCTGCGCTTGCGGAGGGACCTGAAGCAGCACATCCCCAGGGAAAAGGCTCTGGCTGGATTTTAAAGACACTGGACTGGGCTCCCCCACATCCTCCACAAGTCACCCCAGCAGCCGGGATCCTCGCCACCAAAATAAAGCACAAGTTCTCTGGTCTGGATTTCTTGTTCCATCAAGCCTTCACTACCCCAGAGAGCCCTGCTGTACAAACTGCTCCCCCCCAGGCTCCCCTCCTCAGTCAAATGGGTTCAGCTTCACAGGCTTCCCACTAAAGCGAGCTTTGCAGGGGAGAGGAGAACAGAGAAAGCAGCACCAGTGCCCACTATTTTCCCTTCCTTCCCTTCCCAGACCGGTGCCCAGGAGCTCCCCATCAAACCCCACGGCCCCCACGGCTCTGCTGGGGGGTGGGAAAAGGGTAACAGCCACTTCCAGGGCTGGAAGCGCCTCTGCTGCCGGTGCCCCTGGTGCTGGGCATCCGCAGGGAGGACAGGATGGTTATCCACCTGGTGCACAGAACAACTTCACACAAAAACTTGGTTTTCCCTGTTCAGGCTGGTTTTTAAGCCTAGAAAACAGCACGTGAGAGCTCTCAGACTCTCAAGTTGGAGACCTGAAAGAGCAGTCCTCGCTCAGCCCCGTCCGCCTGGGCATCGCAGCCACCCCTCGTCATCCTCTCCCAACCCCACAGGGCTCACTCTGAGCCCCTGGCAGAGCCTGGATGGTGCCGAGGGAGGGGCTGGGGGGTCAGGCAATGGGGCTCTGCAGGGACCCCTCTTGCTTTTTGGTGACATGGAAAAACGCTCAGTGGCTACAGGCGGAATACACCAATGTGACAGGGCATGAACAGTTCAGCAGAGCCTGGAGAACTGGGGGTATCTCTGCAGAGCTGGAAGGGCCCCCCCATGTGCTGCTGTTCCCCGAGTCCCCGTGGTGGCATGGAGCCTGCCGAGAACAGCGTGACCCATCAGCAGATCCACACACGCAGTCCTGTCCTGGGAAGGACTTTAGGGGGAGAAGAAGGACCCCAAGTACCTCCGGCCAGGCACGCGGAGGGATCATTGCTGTCCCTGCTTTTCCCCGGTTGCTTTGGGCCACAGGTCCCAGCTTTCAGGTATTCACGCTGGAAAAGCATTCATTATGCTTGCGGAGCACATGGACAAGCCATCAGCTCCAGGGGAAGCACACATGAAGACATCTGTAGCTTTGCATTCAGCACAGCATTTCACCGGAGCTGAAGAAAAATCTGGCGAGAGCGTTGTTTCAGTGAGAAAATGTAGAACTGTTGCATGAAAACCCTGACCAAAGGGTACAGGGTCCTGGGGAAAAAACTGCCAGGAAGCACAGAGTTAAGGAGCACTTCGCTATACATATGCATGAGGGGAATCCCTGGAAGGTGGGAACTTCCTTCCCTGTATGTGCAAGCTGAGCCATGAGAACATGCTTTTAAGGACAGTGGTAACACAGCCCCCAGTCTGGCACCAGCACCCAGGAGGCAGGAGGGGACCGAGCTGGGGTGGAACAGCCCCCTTGCTGTCACACAAACCCCTGTGAGGGCTCACAGCTGGGGCCAAAACTCATTCACTTGCTCCATCAGTGTCCCAAAGCACCTGCCATCTAGGAGGTATGATAGTGACTACTGGTGCAGTGGCAATCGAGGGCTAGTAACTGATGACACAGGAGACGAGTTCTCAGGCCACCACCCCCTCTGCAGCTGCCCAAACGGATGGATCAAAATGGATCAAGATACCCTAATGGATCCTCACTGAACCTTTAGTGAGGTGCTCAGGGTGCTGGAGCAGGGCTAGAGCCACCCCAGTCATGGCTGGTCCAACTGATTAACTCCATCCCCCTCCACACCAATCCTTAGCAAACCTCTTCCCATGCACCAAGAGGGTGAGTCTTCCACCCACAGTGAACCTTGCTGGTCCCACATGCAATGCCAGCATTAGCCCAAGCTGGATCTGTACCAGCCACAGGGGTAGGAATGGTGTCCCAACCCATCCAGCCTTGCACCCAAGGAGACTATTTTGATTCCCAGACCAACTGATCCAGTAGGAAATAAAACAAGAGGGAATTAGAAGGGTTACTCCCGAGGTCACGCAGAGCAGAAGGTGACAGCACACGGGATGGCAGGATGGATGATGCAAGGAGCAGTTGGTGCTACTGCAACACTTCCCCACACTCCTGGTTTCAGGCTGCTGGAGCCGCTTTACAGCCTGTGTAGAGGGAACGTTGTCTCCCAAGGCTCTAAGGTTTCTAAGGATTTTTACTGAGGTTTCTCCTTCCTCTGACACACATCCTAAGGCCCGGTCAGACACAGGCGGGTTCGAGCACGGGCGGGAAGGGAGAGCAAGGTCACACTCTGCACCTGCATCCCCAGCTCCGTGCCAAGCTCAGGCTCCCGTCCTGGGCTCCTGAAGCACGTTGTGATCTCTTACAGGATGCTCCAGGGTAACCTCTCTGCCTTGCAAAAGAGAAACTGGCTCTCAGTGGCCAAACCAGCCTCCCCTCCTCCCTCCTGCCAGCCCCTGGCACCACAGACCTGCCCTGACCCCACCACGCTGCAGGAACCATTCCCACACCTCCCAGTTCCCTTGGCACAGGCACCGGCAGAGCAGACCTTCGCAATTAACCTGCAGCTCTCACTTTCTTTCAGCCTCACATACCAACAGGTAACACACTGCCAGCTTCCTCACCCCCACGTTAGGCTAACTTAGGAGCTAAACAAAGCACATATGCACTTGGTAAGACCTAGGTCAGGCTTACAACTGGAATAAAAGCAATAGACCTATTCCACAGCACTCAAAACTTCCTTATCATCTGCACCCCAAGGACCTTTAAGATCTCCTGCCCTTCCAAAGAGCAAAGAAGTTCTTCCCCAACTTCTATTTTCTCCTCCCCCCTCATTTGCAACACTGGTTTAAATCCTCCTGGAGGGTCCACCTGGAGCATTCAGCAAGAGCTTTCTCCTCCCTGCTCACACCTCATCAGCTGGAAGGGGAGGAGAGGAAGTGAACACTAAGCTTCAGGGAATTTAAGGAGAAACAAATCACAGCAGATCTTCCCTTGCAACTCAAAGTAAAACCTTTGGGCAGGAGCAAACCAGTGCAAGGCAGGGAATGGGAGAGCTGGGGATGGGGTTTGCCAGGGCGGGGGAAAATCCCCATTTCAGCTGAGGAGCTGCCTGTGTCCGTGTGGTGCTCACAGGGCTGTCCCCAGCCTGCTGCCCCCAGCAGAAAACAAGCCCTATTCCTGAGCAGCGCTGGCTGTGTCCGGGAGGCAGAGGAGGGAGCAAAAGGCACATTGAGGTCATTTACTAAATGAGGGTGTGAGATGAGAGGCTGTTGCAAAAGGCAGTGGGGACTCGGGAGTCACCACGGGGGTTTACCGGGGGCTGGCTTCCCATGGGCTCTCCCACGGGGTGTGCGTGGGGTGAGCGGAGCCACAGGGGGGGGGCTCGGGTGTTCATCTGGGGAGGGGGAAGGTACCGTGAACAGGCAGGACCCCCTGGGGGGCAGCGAGTCCCGGGAAGAGGCACAGTGTGTGTGTCTCTGTGGCTGAGACCCGGAGGGAAGCGGGACGCAGAGCGGGATGGGAGGTTGGTCCCTCTCCAGCAGGAACAGGCCAAGGGCTCGTGCAGAGCCCAGGGAGACGGAACCGGCACCCGGCTCCCACCGAGGCAGCCAGTCAGATGAGATTTGGGCAGACGCTCGGCAGAAAATAACAAAATGCAAATCAGAGCCAGAAAAGCTCATCTCAAAAATAATGTGATAGGCTGCTATTCAGCGAGAGGCAAATGGGAGAGGCAGCGATGCCGAAAGAAACGGGAGCACAATCACAGAGTGTGCAGTGCGAGGTGACAGGGGAAATGATGGATGCGGCTGAGACCACACTCACCCCAGAGCAGGTGAGGGTCTGGGGGAGCGATGGTCCCCCTGCCAGTGGCTGTTGGGTGACTGTAGGGGCTATGGAGGAGGAGGAGGAGGACACCAGGAGGAGCAGAGAGTATGGAGGATGGCTGTGCTGCTGGAATCCCTTCTGGGTTCTTATGACATTGCGAGACTCCGTGCATCCTCCTCTGGATCACATGCCGTAAGAAATGCTCATTCCACAGACACTTCAGGAACATGCTTCAGCGCACACTTTTGCAGAGCCCTCAGAGGACACGCAGGTCCCAACGCTGAGTTTGGGATTGACGTGCTGAACCCACGCATGCCGTAAGAAATGCTCATTCCACAGACACTTCAGGAACATGCTTCAGCGCACACTTTTGCAGAGCCCTCAGAGGACACGCGGGTCCCAACACTGTTTGGGATTGACGTGCTGAACCCACACTCTGGCACCCTGCTGGGCTGACAGGGCTGCTGGCACCCGGGCACCGGGAGAGGGGCCGGGAGACCCTGCTCTGGAGCTGATCCTCTGGTGGTGGGTCCTGCTGCTGCCCGGCCTCCAAAGGTCTGGCAAAGCAGAGGAGCACCCGGCCAGGAGCTGAAACTGCAGAGAGGCTGAAAAGCAGCCACGAGACTCCAAAATCTCAGCCGCTTGCCAAAGCAGAGGTTGTGGGCAACATCAGTCCAGCCCATGGAAACCTGCGTGGGGAGTCGGCACTGGATGGGAAAAGCCTTTCATCTAATACAGGTCTAACAGGAGAGCAGAGCTGCAAGTTTCACCCAGAAATTCAGATGAGAAATACGACGCACACTGCTCATTATGAGGGTGATTAGCTATTCAAACAATTTACTGAGGGATGTGGTGGAATCTCCATCATCAGAGATCTGAGAGGCAGTCAGATGACTCTCCTTTCCCAGCTCAGTAGGACCCAGGGCAGGTCTGTGGATAGAGCACCCAGGCCATCCCGGCTGCCCTCCCTCCCTGGGAAGGGCTGATGGTTCAGCTGACGTGCCAAAACAAAAATATTTTCAACTTGGATGGAGATAAAGGGTAAAAACTTCACATCTAAGAGCTCTGAAGTGTTACTATTGCGGTGGTTTATCTCCCTGTTCTCCTGAGAGGCTCCAGCTAGACTAAACCAACGTGCAGCTTCCAAGCATCCCAATCTCCAGCCAGTGCCAAATTCCTGCAGAGCAGGGGGCTGTCTCACATAGATTCTGTATTTTTTTTAAAGCTCCAGTTCCTGGAGTCACGGGAGCATTTTCACACCCCGCCATCTACTTAGAAAGCCAGGCAAGTTCCCAGCAGCTCACAAATGGATGCAAAGAGAGTGTGGATATAAGTTTTCAAAGAGAAAAACAACCCCAGTCTGGGCAGCAGGGTGGGGGCCACGGGGCTGCGGAGCTCCCCACCGGCAGCACCTCCTCCGGGTGATGGAGCCAGGCTGGCACCTCCAGCCCCACCAGGCATGGTCCGGGGCAGCGCGGCGGGCGCTGGGGACACGGCTGCAGGGCGCCTCTGATGCTGCCCACAGAGCCCTGCTGGCCCAGGGTGCCGGGTGAGGAGGGTGAAGGTGTGGATTTGATGAAACAGGGGTGTTTCCAGGGGCACACTCTCATGCCGGTCGTGTCCCAGGGATCATGGATGTGCTTTCCTGCGCACGAGAACCGCTGTTTGAAAAGCTGGTCTCGCTCTCGTGCGGCTCAGGATTGTAATTGCCCCTCGCAAGGAGAAGGGAAATGTGCTCCTTAACAGGCACATCCATTTTAATGGATTCTGCTTCGCTGCCGAGAATAAACAATCACAAATCATGGTCTACAAGGACCTTTAGAGAACCTTTCTCGTTCTGATATTTTTTTCACTTTGTCAATGGAACAGTACTTCTAAATACCCACCAGCCAGCCAAGATTTGCCATTTGGGGAGCACATGGCTTAACAGGGGGAAGGAAAAAAGATAAATCTTTATTTTCAACTTATTTTCTTATTGGGAAAAATGCTCCCTAGCCGCAGTGCATAACAGCTTCCTGTGGAAGCACCTGGATCCATCCTGTGCAGGCGATGCAGTGCCTTGGGTGGGTTGGTTCTATTCTACATCCACCTGCAAAGATTTACAGGCTTGAAAAAGAACATTTCCACCATCTTGGGAGGAAGGAGAGCTGCTGGTGGTGTGGGATGCTATTTCCCAGGCAGGATCCTGCTGTCAGAAGGGAGTCAGGGCTCAGTGGGCTCAGTGTGGGCAGAGCTCAGCACCTTCCCACCTGGGCCACGCCAGAAGGGTCCACATGCTGTTTGCAGGTCTCAGGCCACCAGCACATATCGCTGGGAAGTGGGGCCCAAATGCCACCCCCCCCTTGACAAGTCAGCCCCAAAGGCTTGGGGTGTCCAAGGCCTGAGCAATGCCCAGTCGATGCAGGAATCTGAAGAGGAGCAGAAGCAGAGCCTGGGTATTTTTTTCATTATTCTCTCCCCATGGTGTAAAGCAGCATCTCCTCTGGGCAAACCAAATCTGCCGTCCCCAGCTGCTCTGGGACACGGTGGCAGGCACTGCTCCATGGGAACTGGGAACCAAACCTTCTGGAGGCCTAATGGGGTGCAAACCCCTCCAGCACAGAAGCTGGCAGTAACCCCCACTGCTGCCGTGGAGCGATGAGGGGGCCGGGGCTCGGTGCTCCCACAGACTCACTCCCCTGGCTGAGCACAGCTTTTGAGCCCTTCCAAATTTAGCTAGATTCATGGTGGTTTTTCAAAATCATTCATCAAATAACTTCTGCAGATAATTATGAGTTTGTTGCTCATTTATTAGCAGTAGGCTGTAATTACTCGGTATCCAGATGATTTGCTGCGTGGATCATATGCTGTTGAGTAGGTCAGATGAGCACAAGGCTCACAATTAGGATTTTGAAGTGTGTTTTCCCGGGACAGTCTGCAATGCATCCTTAAACTCTGCGGCGCTGTCAGCAGTGTGTTATGGGGAAAGCAGGGGCAGAGAAGGTGAATTTGGACATAAATGTGCATCAGCCTTTGCAGATCATTTTGCTGGTGCTTTGCCCAGCTCTAGCAATGCAGGTGCAGGGGCTTTGTCCTGTGTTTTCCAGGTGTGTGACGTGATGGGATCCCTCTGCATCAAGGTGATGATCCTCCTGTCTCCAGCTGGTGCCTTTTCCAGGACACGTTGCTTTTCAGTGGCCGGATCCAGCATGTAAACAGCAGAGTGAAAACACTCAGCAAAAGCTTTTCACCCATGAAGTCGCTGCTGCCCCTGTGGCTGAAGGGGGGGGCTTCAGCCGCTTTCCTGTCCCCAGCTCCGTGACCCCCCCACAGCTGCCAGCTCCGGCCACGGGGATGGCTGTGCGATGCTTCTGTTTGTAGGGCAGAAGGGTGGCACAGTGTGGGCACTGTCCAGGACACAGGGAGCAGATCCTTTTGGCAACCATCATAAGAGGAGCAGTTGCCCTTTATGGCTCCGTGTTGACACCACGGCTGCCACGAGGAGCATGTTTTCCTGCACGGAGGCGCAGTAGGAGCAGGATCTCCCGCTCGCACGGGGAAAACTGCAGCCCTAAGAACTACCAGGGCTTCTAGGAGATCACACACACATGTGGCCATGAAAGCTCACCTTCCCCTTCCCTTCAACACTCCCAGCAGGAGCCTTCCTGTCCCCCTGTGCCGGTTTGCAGAGGGTTCCCATGAAAGCAGAAAGCCTAAGGCAGGACATGGGGTCTCAGAGCCATAGGGGACCCCCCATCCTGATCATGGGGGTGGGCAATGCCATCGGCTCTGCCAGGGAGGAAGCTGGTCTCTCCCTGGCAGTCCCCCTGCATGGCCTCGGCTGTGCTGGGCTCCACTGCCCATCTGTCCCAGCGCCAGAGCAGAAGAGGGACGTTCTCATTTCCTGCATCTGCAGAACCAAAGGGGGCTGTGGGCTGTCTCTGAAGCACAGGCTTCTTTCTTCTCTGCACCCACTGGGGGAGTGGGATGTCCGACGTATCCCAGACCAAAGGTCGTTTGAGGGTGACCAGGGGGGAAGGGGTGAGCCGACGGGAGGTGGAAAGCCTGGTTCTGTGTTAGGCTGAGCTCCAGCACCTCCCAGACCCAGAAACTGGCCTCGCCCTGCAGCCCACATGGAGTTTCGCTCCCTGGAGACCATCCCCGTGGCTGACCACAGCCCCCCCAGGCACCCTCAATCCCCAGCACGCTCTGGTCCCACTGCGGTGAGCCCTGGGCATCACCCTCTCTCTCAACACCTTCCCCGGGATGTGTGTGTGGGAGATGTGGGGTTCAGCGAGCCCCCGGGCAGCCCCACACCATAAACACCCATGGCTCTGCTTTGCCTCCAGCCCAGCGGGGTGTTGGATGTGGCTCCTGAAGGGCGTAGTCAACTCTGTGAGTGACACAAGGAAATTACAAGGGAACCACACGTCCTGGTGCAGGAGCTGACTCCAGTGTCAGTGTCTCCATGGGGGCTCATCACCCCACTCTGCAGCAGCCGCCTCCCCCCCGGGCAGAGGATGCTCTGCAGGCACTTCTCCAGGAGGCAGCACACACGGCCACCTCTGCTGGGGTCTCTGCTGTGTCACAGCTTCCTCCTGTGCCCAACGAGGAGCTGTGGCCTGTTTCAGATGACTTGCCTTGAGCAGTTGAAATGCTGTGGCCAAAATCCTCAGCACCTTAAGATTGTGGAAGGTGGATTTGAAACCCCCTGAGGAGACCTCTCCCTAACAGGCATCTGCAAACCCCTGAGGAGAGCAGCCCTGGAGGGGGAAACGCTCCTCTGGATGTGTTTCCCTGGGTTGAGGCATTTCACTCTCAGTTTTTCATGCAAATTTCTGGTTTCAGACATGAACCGACAGCCCACAGAGGACGGCACTCGTGCACATGCATCACACAGCAGTTCCCAAAATGAGCAACCACAAGTTTTCACTCCCGATTTCCAGTGCTCAGAGAAAGCCTCCCGGGGCAGGGGGTGCCGGCAGTGACACCAGCCTCCTGCCCTGGGAGCAGACACCAGAGGGCAGCGCCATCCCACGGGCCATTAAGGGATAGACCAGGAGCGCTAATGAACTTGCTCGTTTGCTCGCTGGGTGCCCTGGAGCCGCCCGCCCGCTCTCGGGCCGTACCTGCTCTGCCGGGACTCCCGGGTACGAGGTGACACTAACGGGTCCATCCCACACTGATGCCCCAAGGTGCAAAAGGCTCCAGACCAATGTTCTGCAAGTTTTGCAGAAAGGTTTGCGGTCGCCTTTTGATCAAAACACATTTTGAGGCCAACATAGTCCTCCAAGGGAATGCAAAAGGGGCATAAAATAAGCCCAGTCACAATTTGAAGAGTTCAGTGCTCATCGTGCAGCCCCCGTACTGGCTGTGCCCGAAAAACCACTGCAAGCAGAGACACGAGCAGGGTCACGGCCGATGCCTTCAGGTGAACTCACACACACCAGGCTGGCAAAGACCCCCCAGCTCAAACACCGCACGCTGCAGACAGGGCGATGGCCACCTTTGGCCCGTGTTGGCTGCTTTACGGGGGGCACTACAGATGGCAAATCCCAGCCCAGTTGAACCCATCACTAACCACAAACCATCACGTAAGTCAGAGTTAACACCAGTAAAAAGAGAAAGCATTTACCCGTCTGAACGAGCAGCTGGGGAGAGGAGAGGGTGGCAGAGCAGGGGGAGCGCCGGGTCCCCCAGCTGGGGCTGCGCGGGGTCTGGCAGGGGTCCTGGCCGTGTCCCACCGTCCCCTGCTGCCGGCAGCTCTCAGCCCTCCAGCGCCGAAACACGGGGACGTCGGGGCTGACAACTCCGTCCAAGAGAGAAACCTGTCAAGAACCGAAGCAGGAGGATTGCCAGCTCGATGGGTCGCCTCGGGGAATCTGCCATTAGCGGCTTTAAAAGACACGTGTCGTTTATTCTTTCCCTGTCTCTCTATTCTTCTCTCTTCTCTTTTGGAAAGAACTGAAACCTTCCTGGGCTGAAATTCCTGCAAAGATTCACTTCCCGCTCCTCAGCTTTAAAGCTTATCTGTCTGTACAAATTCCTCCCTGCATTACACATAGAGCCTAACCTCATTTTTTTAGAATCATATTTATGGTTTCTTAATTAGGGAAAGAGTCATTGCAGAGAAGAAGAAAAAACAGATCCAGATCAGGGAGAGTTGGTGTCCTGGGGGTGTGCAGAGCGGGTGGATTCATTAGACACAAGTGCCCCGGGGTGAAACACTCTCAGAAACGCTTTGTAGCGTGGACTCGGGGGAGTCCGCCCCCTCCGAACGGGGACACATCCATAAAGAAGCTACTGTCACCGTTCTGGCTCTGCAAATTGCAGGATTTTCAGTTTGAAAAGTTAATTTGAGAAGGTTTTTGTCCACAGCTCTGGTGCACAGCCCGTGTCCCCAGAACAGCCCAGCCAGCACTAATCCCGGGCCGTCAGGGGCCCGCTTGTGGAGAAACGCCAAGTGCTTTCCACGCTTTCTGCCCAGACTGGGTTTTAAGAAAAAAAAAATGCAATACTGGGAGTAAACCCCTTCTAAATCCTCGCGATGCACAGAGAGCTGACAGTCCTCAGAGCCTCCCTGTTCCCCCAGGGCAGGAGGGACCATGCTGATTGTCTCAGGCCACTTTTGGGTCTGGGGTCTGCTGGACTGGTGGTCCATGGCCTGGGACAGGCTGTGGAGCGAGATGTTCTGAAATAACATTGAGGCTCCTGACTCCCATGGAACTCTCCGAGCCCCGGTGTGCAATAGGCTCCTGGGTGACCCCAAAGGGGTGGACAAGGAGTTGCTGCTGTCAGCTGCTTTCCAGTTGCTTTTTTCTGGAAGAAATTCCCCCCTGACCTCCCGTCAGACAAAGCCCCTGGGGCCTGGGAACTGATGTGACCCCTGCTAACACCGTCACTGTGTTCACGCTTTTCCTTCCCTGCACGCTGTGTGTGTGCCTCAGGTTAACTGGCCTTTCTGTAACTAAATGAATATTCAGGTTTTTTTCTTGCCCTCACGCAAACTCTTTTAGGTTTGCAGTGTGGGAGAGATTAAATAATAATACGTCTTGGTTTTCTTGGCACCGAGCATCACTTTGTAAAGCTGCTCTTTTGGCATTAGAGAAACTCAGTGCACTCTTACCCTTAGCATTCCAGCAGATGCAGGGGCTCAGGAGTAGATGAGACATGAAGATACCGGCACAAGAGGGTCCCACCCAAGTGTTTCAGTCCCTCTGGCTGCTGGTGCAAGACCACAGAATGTATCCCCTGTATTTTTCATCATAGGCAAAATCCTATGCAAAGGGAGCTGAGGCACTCTGCCTGGTGCTGTCTGACTGTGTTTATGTCCTGCTGCTCTTCCCATGCTGGGAAGAGGTGACATTCCCCCTGTGCCATGTCCCAGCAGAGTAGGGGAGCTTGAGGAGCCTGGAGCAGAAGAGGGAGCAGGATTCAGACATGCCACATCCCCCACATGTGGGCTTTATCCACAGGACTGGCCTTCGCCATGGGTTAGATCCCACCAGGGCTGGACAGGCTGATCCTGCTCCAAGTGCATGGGGCACCCGTGGGAACAAGGCTGATGCCGAGGGGGGGCTGGTCACGGCGGGGCACAGGCAGCAGAGACCTCCCCTCTCTGGGGTCAGGAGGTTTGGATGCTCCTTGGTGACTTTTAGCAAATCATGTCTCTTCCCAACACTTCAATTCCCCTGCTGTAAAACAACGATAATAATGTTTACGCACCTTGTAAAACTCCTCATCCGTGGAGATGGAAGTGTGAGGCAGCAGCATCTCTCCAGCCCTCCTTAATGGCTGGAGATATTTCTCCTTTATGACCCATGTTTACTCTTGCTCCCTTTCCTGGGATTCCCAAACGAGACCTCAGAAGCTTTACCTCCAGCCCTTGCTCACTTCTCTTTTACACACGCGGGTCCCAGAGCATTTCCAGCGGGGACAGATTTTCCCCCTAGACACCTTTCCATTAGCTATGGCAGGTTTGTGCACAACTGCCTCCAGCTGCAGCCTCCATCCAGTCCTTGCCAGAGCTGTGCTGTGGGTCTGCCTGTGGTCAGGGCAGGTCCTGGGCTCCGTTTCCCAGAGGGAGGAAAGTTGTCCCTCTCAGTGCCACTCCGCGTGTCCTGGGCTGAAGCCCAGCGATTCCCGGCTCCCCCCCCGCTCCGCAGCAGCACGGGAGCTCCCCAGGAGCGGTGCTGCCATCCCCAATAGCATTAGCACCAGGTGAGTGATGGATCCGAGACACAGCCTGTCAGCTCCAGGTGCTGGGAATCTAAATGTATGGAGATCATAATCACTGAAAGCTGTGGTTCAGAAGAGGCTTTCAACACTTCTGCTGGAAATTAACTAAGGGGGCTGTAAACCCCGTGGTCTCTCCGCAGATTACCTGCCGTTCCCGCTGTGATTGGTGTCACAGGAGACACCCGGCAGCTGCCGCCTCCTGATGGGGCCACACTGCAGACGGGATGGAGGAGCTCCAGAGAGGTCCTGGCACACAGTGTCACCGAGGCACATGCCACATTTTATCCCCTCCAAACCCCATGTTTAGGCACGTGCCAAGGACACCGATGGAGGTGGTAAAAGGACTCAGGACGTGGAAGCCGTGCAGTGTCTGGTGCTAAACCAACTGCCCGTGGTGTGTGGGAGCTCTTGGGGCTGCCAGCCGGAGGGAAGGGCGCAGGAGGAGCAGGGTGACCATGGGTGCTGAGCTCCTGCTGCAGGAGCAGGGCAGGGGCACGGGGGGCACAGAGGAGGTGGCAGCTTCCCAGGCTGAACAGTGGAAACCAGTGGAAACCTCCAACACCTTTGGGAAACAGTTCCCAGGCACGGGGTTCAGGGGCTTCTCCCCTCTACAGGAGAGGGGAAACTGTATTTCTACCTCAAGCGAAGCTTTTCCCTCCAGCCACTCTGCCTGGGCAATGCGGGATGGGGACGTGCTTCCTACTGCAGATGCAGGGCCGGGTCCCTGATCTCTGCAGTGGGGGCTGGCCCTGCCAGTCCCACAGCCAGGACCAGAAACATGTTCTTAATAAAGTTCCCGTGAGGCTGGGAGAGGGCAGGGTGAAGAACAGAACCATCAGAACAGGAAAAGTCAAACACACCCAGACCTCAACCTTTTCGCTTCAGATTAACATCACGGTGCCCTTGAGGGGTGGGACCTGAACTCTGCTGGACGCCGTGATGTTGGCCATGGGTTTGGCTGTGCACAGCTCAGCAGAAACACTGGTTGCACCCGTGCATGGTTCCACTGAGGAGGTGGCCCCCAGCAGTCCTGCAGGGACTGGGGCTGGGATCTCTCTCTGGGCCTGTGGCACTCCAGAGCTTCCAATGCTGCACAGCTCTGAAGAACACCATACACAAATAAAACTTTCTTTCTTGAGCTCTTTCCAACCCACACGGGCAACAGGACCCCATGGAGCTGAGGAGAACATAGGGGACAGTTGGGTGATGGTCCCTGAGGCACATGAGCCAGCCAGGCCAGGGTTTTTCCCTCCTTATCAATATTCACAGGCTTTTGCTGCCTCTGCCTGTTCCTGGCTCTAGGACACGGGCTGCCAGAGCTGCTGTCACCTTCTCACCGGGTCACTGAGCAGGGCAGGGGACAGGCAGTCCCCGGACCCCGCTCTCTGCTCACTGGCGCTGAGACCACCGGGGAACAGTGAGCAGAAACCTCCACATCAGAGCTCAGGGCTGCAGCACCGTTTGGGAGCTTCCCGCAGAGCATGGGGTGGTGGCAGAGAGGGAGGGTGCTGCAGGAGAAGACTCTGCAAACCCCCCGTGCCAGGGCAGAGCCCCCCAACCCGCAGTGCCCCTCGGGGGAGAGGGGCCAGTCCCCAGTCCTTGCCCCGAGCCGTGACTCTCTATGATGGAGGTCAGGCTATCGAGCCTTCATTCCCGGTGGTGGACGGACACCTGGGCCAGCGCCGCTGCAGGACGCCCTCGGGCTGTGGGTGGGAGTGGAGATGGAGAGTTTTTCACAAATTCCTTGCACTTCCCAAGTTAAGGTTGGCCTGGGCTCCCTCTCCCCTCCCCTGGCTCAGGCTGCCCCTGTTTAGTGCCCCACGTGCTCTCTCGTTAGTGCCCAGAGAGCAATTACGTTTCCCACACTGCTGGGTGGGGATGGGAGGCCGTGCCTGAGCTTTAATGAGACCCCCCCGCACCAAAGCGGGCGCTGGTTCTGCTGACGAGCCTCTGCCAGACGGGCTCTGCCGGCCCCGGCATGTTCCGCGCGTGGCGTGAGCACCGGAGGCCTCCTGGCACAACTGCATGCCCCGCGGGGCTGAATCTGGATTCAGCTTGTGCTGAAGTCGTTTCATCCCTGTGCACATCTAATTCCAGGTTGTTTGTATTTGTGGACAGATCTCCGGAGTGAGCTGGGTTTTTCATGAATGTGAGCACTGGCTCTTGCTGCAGTGCTTTACCAGGGACCGTGCTATTTCATGTATCTGCATCAAGCCTATGCCTTCTTGTGTAGCATGTTTCAGGGAGCTCCAAGTCCTGCCCTTCCATGCCATCTAGCCATGCTTCAGTTCTTGTCATCTCCCTCCAGGAATGAGTCTTGGGGCCAAAACTGTCTGTGGAGCATTTCCTTCCCAAACAGGGGTTCCTCTTTGTTCTCTCAACAGGAGTTCCGCCCAGGACACCTAAACTCAAACCTTGAGTCAAAGGCAAAACCAAGTCAGCAGAGATCGAGTGCGCCCATGAACGCCCAGCGTGGTGGGCTCTGCCACCTGCTCTGGTCCAACAGGACCATGATATTGAGGAACCAGCAGGTCTCCGTCCACCCCCAGCCTCTTTGTCAGACTTGAACTTGTTGCCCACGGCAAGGAGGGGGCCCCCAGCTCCTCCAGCCCACTCCTGCCCGTTTGGGACATTGTACTGGTCCTTTGCTGGAGGTGGAAGAGGCCCCTGCGTGGGCTCCTGGTGACCCCCTCCTGGCACCGCTCATCTGCAGGAGCCATGGGAGGTTCAGAGAGCGATCACCCTCCTCATCAACATGCTGCTCCTCTCACCCGCTCACACGGCTCGTTATGGGGGAGCTAAAAATAGAGCGGCGAGCTGGCTCTCATTTTGCACACAGAAATTAAAAGAAAATGTTGGGTTTTACTTTCATTGAAAAGCGTTTCCAAATGTTCTTGTGCCTGTGTCAAACACTATCAATAACGACTGCCCTTCAAAAGAAGGGTTTGGCCACCGGAGGAGATGTCTGGGGCCGGTGGTGCAGGCTTGGGCCCGTGTGGGGCAGAGGCTTGGCCATGCCGTGTTGGGGTCGGTGCTCGTGAGCCACTCTCCAGCGCTGCGGGAACTGCGTGTTTCTGCAGGGTATCTCTTAGCAAAATCTCTGCAAACAAAGTAAAAATGATACCGGGACCTCACACATGGCAGAGGTGGAGGGAGGCAGAGGTGGGTGCTTCAGTGCCAGCCCCCAGGGACATCGGGAGTGGCTGAGACAGTTGGGATTCAAAGTCACACTACTGACATGTGGCTTGGAATGGCAATGATCATGCTGCATATTTTCTTCTGTTTGCTTAAAAATCCCTTAATCCATGCATGCTAAATCCATAGCAAGCAGCTTTTGTTGGACTAACTAGTGGAGATGGGGGAAAAGACCCACCCTCCCAGGTAGACCTGCCCTGCTTTACCAGCTTGCCAGTGAGTCTCCTGTACAAGGTGTGAAAATGTTTGTAAAAGCAAGTTTTCACACCTCAGAAAGCCATCATAGCTTGTCATTTGGGGCAATCGCAGGCACTCAGCTCCTCAGCCATTTGTCACTCACATTGCCCACTTGGTCACACCTTCTTCATGTGAGAAAGCCCCCAAGGGGAGCTCTGCATGAAGTCCTGATTTGCCTCCAGCTGCCACGCAAGTTTTAGGCAGAATTGTGGCGCAGAGACATGGGATGAGCTGGGATCTCCGCGATGAGACTAGCACAAGGGCCACCATCACAGCAAATGTCCATCAGCAGAAGTGAAAGACTTCTCTGAATAATTGAGAATAATGAAGGAATTTCTGGAAATCAAAGCCTCTTTGCTGCCAACCTGCAAACAGAATTGCTGCCTGAATTCACCAAATGAATCACCGGCCCAGACGAGCTTGCTCAGCTCTAATCCTCTTATTGAACCAGAGTCAAAACCAGTTCAGAGAAGCTTCCCTGTTTCAAACACCAGTGTGAAGATGCCACAAATGCCCCCTGCTCAGAGGTTAACTCTCCTGGACACCTCATACACACACCTCAGCTGCTCATCTCTATCGAGACCCAGAGCATCCTTCAGCTTCCACGGGTACCTGGCCTCTCCCACAGCCCGACGTGCAGGTGGGCAAGGGCTGGGGCTGCTCTGGTTGCCCTCTCGCTCTGCTGGACCCCAGCACTCAGGGGTCTGCTCTTGAATGAGAATTCATTAAAGCGTTAGTAGGTTCAGCTGGAAATTTCTGTGGAGAGTGCAATTGATTAGGGGAGGCCTTTTCACCCCTGGATAGTGCAGCGGCACCTTGAAACCCCCCATCAGGAATGTGCGTGGGTGACAGACCTTCAGATAGGAGAGGATCTGTACCCGGTGCCGAAAATGGGGACACAGGGAGAAGATGAAGGTGCTGTGTTTCCACCCCGGCCTCAGTGTGACCAGTGACTCCTCTGCACTCCTCAGCGGGACTTCAGGCTCTGAGGGGCTCGAGGATGGACGTCTGAAGGTCTCTGTAGCAATGGGAAGGTGAGTATTTGGTGCTCCTCGGCTCCTCTTTGCTGACCGGTATTTCAGTCTACAGCAAGCACTGCTGTTCCTGTCCTGCAACTACACCTTG
This sequence comes from Calidris pugnax, assembly GCF_001431845.1. NCBI lineage: Eukaryota > Metazoa > Chordata > Aves > Charadriiformes > Scolopacidae > Calidris > Calidris pugnax. The sequence continues at coordinate 266,278 of NW_015091028.1, read as the reverse complement.
CTCTGGTGATGAACCTTCTTTCTGCTCTTCCGCTGTCCCTGTTGCCCCCATCCCATGTATACTCAAGTCAGCTTTTATTTAGCAGACATCCCTGGAAGTGGATGCTGAGCAGGCCTGGGATGGGGTGAGCTGCTGAGTCCTTGAGTGTCAGCGAGCTCCCCGGGATGCTGCGTGACATGGGTTATTGACATGACAGAGCCGGTCAATGTGGCTGCCACACAAGTGCACAGATTTATAAGTTGAAAAGCCTCAGGGGAATTGGGAAAAGAGAAACAAAAAAAGAGCATGCATACAAAATAATTCTCTGACGTTCACGTCTCCCTCCAGCCCCAGAGTCTCCGTGCAGCTCTGTTCTGCACCATGAACTAATAGCTTGATATTTCTCATCCTAAAGCTGAAGCAGTTTGGCGTCAAAGCAGCGTCAAAAATGTGTCTGCAATAATAATGTCTGTCCAGCTCATCCTCTCCTCCTCCCTCGCTCAGTTACAAGACCCTTTTTGTTCCAGCTGCCTGCTCCGTTCTGCTGGATGCTGGATGCTGGCCCTGGGACGCGCGAGTCAGGAGCGGGGCCTCGCAGGCAGCCCCTGCCCGTGGGGACACTGCTGTCACACGCAGCAGACCCTCATCGCCTCCCAGCCCCTTGGCTGGGGCAGTCCCAGTGTACATGCCTCGGTGGGACCCTAACACACCAATCAAAGCAGATGCTGCTGATGGTTAATCATCCATGGCAGCTGTGGGCTGTGGGTTTGGGGACAGGCACAACCAGGTACCAAAACCTCTGCCAGGCATGTGCTCTCCATAAGTCCCTGCCTTCCCCGTGACTCCAAGGGACAAAGCACTCCCCGTTCCTCAGGAGTGACAGTAGGGACCAGCCCCACAGCCTCCTGGCACCGTCCTGTGCCCCAAGTGCCTGCCCACATGTGCTCACCCAAGGAGTGGACATTCCTGGGTGTCCTGAGTCAGAGGGAAGGCAATAGGAAGCCTTCCAAAGGCTCTACCGGCCAGTTCCCAGCCCAGATCCCCCTGATTTCCCATAAGTAAAAGCAAGAATCCCGACTCGACCTCAGGGAATGTATCCTGTGAAAGCAACAGCTTCACCGGGCACGGTTGTCTGGACTGGGCCAAGCCTCCTCTGAGTCACTCCGGAGATCACCCTCAGGTCATCTGGGATCTCATCCCAGCTCTGGGAAAACAATCCTTGTGGGATGCAGCCGCCGAGCCAACATCTCCAGACAGTGTGAACAAAACACCCACTTTGGCAGTCTTGTTTGCTGAGCTGCAATCGCCTTGGCAGGGCCAGCTCATCTCTGTCTGGCTTTGCCCGGCTGCTGCCCCTTCCCTCCTGCTGCCCGGAGCCCCCGTGGGCAGAGGGGCTTTGGTCAGTGCAGACCAGGAGCTCTCAAGCACTAAAATGCACCCTCTCTGTGTGCAATAAGGGCTGCCACCACCTTCCCTTGGGGCAGCGGAGAGGAGCAAAATCCCACCTGGGATTCCTGAGTGGGGAGAGGGGGACCTGGGCTGAACTGTGGGCTCCTCACACCTCCCTCAGCTCCATCCCAGCCAGACCAGCGTGCCTGCAGGCAGGTCAGAAGCGGCAAAAGCTGCAGCAGAGCTGAATAAATCACAGGCAGGAACCCAGGTCCCACCATCTGGAGGCACAGAACCAGAGAACCATAGAATTGTCCGGGTTGAAAGGGACCTCTATGAGCACCGATCAGGTCTCCCAGCCATGTACCATTTACAGACCCTCCAAAACCAGCGTTTTTTTCTAAACACAGATCCCCTGGGCTCTCCACGCACGTTGAGGCTGAGGGAGGAAAAGACCCTCGGTGTTTTCCCGAGAAAGTGCGACCCTGAGGTTGGTGACACTGAATTTCCACAGGATGCCTGCCCCAGCTGTGCTCTGACAGCCCAGAGGAGCCCCCGGGGGAATCTCATCCCAATAACCCCCACCATGGGCTTTTTCACAGCTTATGGAGTCACTCGGGGAAAGGGGCAGGGGAGAGAAAAGCAGAAAGAGAAGTTTCCGGTTTTAAATTTTTCCCCCAAAACTTTACCCATTCTGGGCATATGGCCAGAAAGTAATAAAAATCTGTTATGTTTAGAAACAGCTTAGAAACGTATAAATAACGGCAGTTTGGTGTTGCAAGAGCTACAAATAAAGCGAGTTGTAAGTTCTCGAGTTTATTAACATCTGAAGGGGATAAAGGGAGTTTTATAATGTCTAATTGAATTAAATACAGTACACTCCAATTTGGGGATATAAAATTTGCAATCATGAGGTATAATTAAATACATCTCTGGCGCTGTTGTTGTTTTTTCTCTACAAGCTCAAAAAAGCGGATTTTTAATTGATGTAAGACACTAATTCATGGCCGTTGCGGGACGGGCAGGATATGTAGTGCTGGGGAGGGGACCGGTGCAAGCGTGGCCAGGAGGTGTAAATGCAACCCTCAGCCCTGACCAGGAGCGATGGAGACCGTGGGACGTTGGGGGAGGCTCAGGCCGGCGGTGGGTGCATGAGGAGTGGGGGGCGGTCCCGACACCCCCAGCTGTCGGTGTGGGGGTAAGGCCTGCGGCTGCCTCCGGCTTCTCCAAAAACTCAGGCCAGAGCAAGGCTGCATCGCCTCTCTCTGCTGCTAGTAGGAAAAGAGCTAATTTTTAATTGCACTGGGGGAAAAGTCCTCATTAGTGGGTTGCAAATGTGCAAGCCCGGGGAAGCCCTGAGAAGAGTGTGGAGAGGCAGGAGGGGCATTGGGCCGGTGAATGAACATTACAAAGCTTCTTACTGGGGGGTCCAAACTTCTTTGGGGGAAAAAGTGAGGTCTTCTGGGACAGAGGTAAGAAAACTGTAGAATCCCCCTGTTAGAAATGGCAGAGCCAGGTGAGATGTAACGGAGTGGGACACAGTAGCGGGCTCTGGGGTTTGTCTGCCATGGGGGGCTGGCACAGTGGGGGTCTGTGCAGGGGGGTCTGTGCCCGGTCCAGCCACCCTCTCCATCATGTGGAGGCTCAACAGCACAGAGATCCCCAATGGTCTCAAAAGGGCTGACCTGCTCCTCTGGGGAGGATGCCAGGACCACCCGAATGGCCTGACCCAAACAGGTCCCTGGAGACGTCGCCTCCCCAGGGGACTCAACCAAAGTGGGGGTCAGGTCAGGCAGGGAAGGTTTTAGCCTGAGTCCCTGGAAGTGAAAAGCTTTGTGTCTCTACAGGAGAGGTCACAGACATCGCAGAGAAGCTGGTTTTGTAAACAGGAAGAGTTGCAGGGTTTGGAATTGTGGAAGCCTCTTGGTGTTGGAGATGAAGGAGGGAGCGGAGGGTTGCAGGGTTTGGAATTGTGGAAGCCTGTTGGTGTTGGAGATGGAGGAGGGAGCGGAGGATCGGGGGGGGCAGTGCAGGAGAAACGGGGTGCATGTGGGAACTGCGGGTCCTGTCAGGAGACAGGCAGGACGAGGTGGGACCAAGCCAGAGCTTGCTGAAGCTGCTGTCGGTAAACATCGGAGGGGAGGAGGTGGAGGAAAAAGTGGTTATTTGCTGAAAAGCCGTGTGGGCACGAATCCAAAGGAGTCCAACCTGATGAACCCCACCAGGGACGGGTACAGCCCCATCTCCAGCCATGGCAGGGCTGGGAACTGCCCGGTCCCAGGCGAGAGGTGGTCTCTGCCTGTGTCCCCAGGGACAACCCCTCTCCCTGAGCCAGAGACCCCCCGTGTGACGGGGACGGTGGCTCCAGGACAGGGATTCTGGCTCGGTCCGGGCTGAAGCAGCGAGAAGACGCAGCCCGTGGTGGCGCGGGGCTGGTTCCCGTGCGGAGGAGCTGGGGGCAGATGCATTCACCACCTGGGCCACCTTTGATCACAGCAGACAAACTGCAGAGCTGCGACGGCCCAGATGAAAGGGAAAAGCAAAGAGGAGAAGAAAGCAAAAATGCTCTTATCTGCTGCGGGCAGCGGTGTCACGTGCTGCGGGTGGCACAGGCAGGAGGCTGAGCTCCCTGAGACACGTCTTCCAACAGCTCCTGAGAGCAAAACCAGCTTCTGGTTTGTCGGAGGGAGACCCCTCCTGAAGGGAAAGGAGGACTAATGCCCTGGATGGTGTTTTCCATAGCTCACAGCTCCCACAGCCCCAAGGACAGGGTGCTGGAAGCACAGCCCCGAGGGATGGATGTGGCCCATGAGAAAGGTGGGTGGGAGCAGAGCAGATGCGCAGGATCCCACGTCCAGCACCTGAGCAAGCACACGCTGTCCTGTGGATGAACACACATTGTCTCTGGAAGCTGACACAGATGCTTAATGGCCCCTCACAAGATGCTGCTCCTCTCCTGGTGAGCAAAGGCGGTGGGATGAGTAGGGTGTTAGGACAAGGCTTCATCCATCAGGGTGATGCTCAGCAAGAGCAGAGGTTTGCTGAAGGCTGGTGCTGTGATTTAACCCACAAGAGGCCAGTGTGAGGCTTCCCCTCCGCTCTTGCCCTCCCCTGGCAGCTGAAGTTCTTGCTGCTCACTGAAGCTGGACAGACAGTGCCAGGGGCTCACAGACAGCACAGACTGTGGAGCAGAGCATCCCCCTCTGTCCCACTTTGAAGTAAAACCAGACCAATTTTGTGTTCTGTAATTTTACATTTCAGCTAGGCCTCCTCTACTCTCTGAAATTAATGGCATATTGTGGAGAAAACTGCTCATTCTCAGAATGCTAAGACCAATGTTTGTGCTAAATGCGAAGGAATGGTATGCAGAGAGGCCCTTGCTTACACTTATTGCTGTAACAACCAAGGTCAGCCAATTTTTGTTATTTGCCCCTTAGAGGGTCGGAAACGGAAAAACGTAGAGGGGTCACATCTGTGGGGAGGAACGGACAGGACAGGTGACCCAAACCTGACCAACAGGGGTATTCCATCCCATCTGCCCCATGCTCAGTGTAAAAGCTGAGGGATCAAAGGGTCAAGGTTCTTCCTGCGATGGCCGACATCCGAAGAGGACCCTGTCTGTTCACCTGCCTTTGATCCCCATCCGTGTGTTCCTGACTCCAGAGCTGGAATCCAGTTCCCATCTATCGCTGAGTCCAGGCTGGAACTTCCCCAGTGCCTGCCAGTGACGGGACTGTCATCCTGGGAGCTTGACACGGTTTTGTATATATTGTATCTATTTCATTATTTTCTTCTCTTTTTTTTTTTTTTTTTATTTTAATATTAATTCTTCATTAAAGTAGTTTAGTTCATTCTAAACTTTTGAATCTCCTTATCTCTTCCTCTCCTCTTTCGGGGCGGGGGAAGGGCCATCTGTCGGTCCGGTTGCAGTGATTTTGGCTGAAACCACAACACTCTCCTTCCCACCCCAGCATTTTTCTAAACCTTCCCATTTTCCCAGTGCCAGTGGCTCTGACAGCAGGGACCTGCAGCCTCCAAGGTACTGCGGATGCTTCTCCTGCCTGCTCTGGGTGCAAGCAGCTGCCTCTGCCCTGGGCAGCCCAACTGACACCAGCATCACCCGGTCCTGCCAAGGATACCCCAGGCTGCCACCTGGATAGCAGGATAGCTGCCCGGCTCTGCATCTTCAAATAAAAGGTCTTAAAGACCTTTATGGAGAACATGGCATTGCCGGGAGCGAGAGATGCTCTTTTTACACATCGGCCGCTTCACGGACATGGCAGGACCTTTCTGCCCGTGCCAGGGCGCGTGGGCCGCCTGCTCCTCCCTCCCGGGCACGCTCTCCTGGAGCGGGATGGGTTCTGCCCCACGTCCAGCTCCTGGTTCCTGGGGATTCTCGGGGTCCTGAGTGAGGGCACACGCTCTCCCCAGCTGAGAGGACCCCTCAGGGTGCTGCGGTGAGGAAGGGTAATGAGGGAGATGAGCCTGATCGCGCAGGTCCAACTGATGACAAAAATGCTGAGGGATGCAGGACGGAAGCGATGACACAGGCAGCCGAGCGGCGAGGCACAGCCGGGCCCCGTCACATCAGCGCTCCCACCGCCTCGGTGCCTCCACAGACCGGAGTGAGCCCTTTGGACAAGGCTCACCCTCCCCAACAGCAGCTTTTAACCCTCTTCCAGCCGCTGACCCTGCCCAGGGGGTTCATCCCTGTCCCCAGCAAGGGCAGGAGCCGTGGGATGCCCTGGCAGAGCCTGCACCACCCTGCCCTCCAGCCTCCCACCATCCTGCCAACCTGATCTGCTTCTATCCATATTTAAACTCTGTCAGCCTGAAACCTTCCCAGAAAATACCTCTTTTTCTCCTTCTGCTCACTGATGGAGCATTTGGGTAGCACCAACTCCAGGGGGGAGACCTGCACCATCCCCTTGCAGTGTCCCCACAGTGTGATGACCCCTGAGTCCAGGGTGAGCTCTATCAGCCAGGAAAGACCTAATCTGTTTGGTCTATGACTTTACAGAGTGGTAACCTTTGAATCAGCTGTGAACACAAAGTCAAACCCTCACAAGAGGTAAGGTGAGCATGAGGACATTTGTGAACCCTGCAAATGATCCCCGCTGTGTTTGAGAGGGCTCTGATACCGGTAACTTTACACTTAAATTGACATTGTACATGTAAAACACGCCATATGGCACATCCCAGTGCCACCATGCCGTTGATCAGTGTCACACCATCTCAAGCCCACCCCTGGCCACTGCTCTGGAGATCTGGTTGCCCATGGGTGCAGGCCATTTGCCATTTGCAGTTTACCTCCTGCCTCTAGCTGACGTGAACAAGCAGTAAACCAAAGTGCAGAAGGGATCTGGGGTAGAAAAAAAAGCTACACTGATTTATTTATTAACCCAGATCCTGCAAAAGCGGGACACGCTGCAAAAGCCTGCCCTTCCTCCCAGCTCTGTGCCTGTGACTCGGTGACAGCACCTCGAGTTTAGTTCCAGACCTCGAAGGAGCCGGTATAATCCCATCATCTATGGAGCAACTCTGGGTATTTGAGAAACCATAAGGATGTCATTTTTTCCCTTCTCAAAGCCTGTTGTTCTCTAGAAATGATGTGCGCGACATGGCATCAGTAGGAAAAGGGATCCCAGAGGCCAAATACTCGGGGAATGGCAGGTTCAGAAATATTAAACGCATTTTTCAGAGAGGAGGATTACTGTTAAAATGTGTGTAGCGCAGGGGAACAAAATATTTAAAAGAATCCACAAAATGCATTTGACAGCGGCAGTGCCCGCTGCACATCAGCAAGAGCGACAGAAACGGGAGCTCGGTGTAAACCCCTTCACGGCCGCCGCGGTGCGGCCTCAGACGCCACACGGGAGCACGTGCGGCCGCTCGCGCCCACGTGGCCGGAAGGGGAAACTCGACGTAAAAAGGCAAAACTCGTGGGTTGAGACAAAGGCAATTTTAACAGAACAGGACAAAGAGCAAGAAATAACAACAACAATACCAGAGGGATATACACCCGCGATCACGGTACCGCCGCTCGATCCCGCCGCTCGCCGCCCGCTCCCCGGACGCCCCCGACCGCTCCTGCCCCGGGGGTCACCGCCTCCTCCCCCGAACTTCCTGTCCCCCCCCTTCCCATCAGCTCCGGCTGCCCCTTGGGCATGGCTCCCGTGGGATGGGATACCTGTGTCCCTGCTAGGGCCTGGGGAGAATTAACCCCCTCCCCGCCAGACCCCGGACAACAACAATCCCTCAGAAACCTTCGACAGAGGCCACGAGCGGAGACAGGGGGCGAGGGACCGAGTGACTGCCTTGGGGCCTGCAGGAAGCCCACAGAGGGTACAGGCACACCGGACCCATTGCAGGGGCAGGGCTGGTAGCCCAGGAACCGAGAGAGTCCGTGCTCGGTGCTGCCGTCCCGGAGCCGCCAGAGCCGGAGCCACCCGCTGAGGGAAGGGGCTTCCCGAGGGACCGGGCTGGGACGGGCTGACACCGCCCGTGTGTTCCCTCTGCTGTAAGGGCAGCTAAAGCCAAAGGGAACATCAAGCACTAATCTACAGCAAGTGGGTTTGGTGTTTTTAACAATCCCCTTCGCACAGGGGCTGGAGAGGGGAGAGCAACGCAGCCATGGGGGTGCCTGCAGACAGGCCCCCTCTCCGCCCCCCGAGAATGGCTTCAGACATGACAAACACGTTGGAGAGGCCAAATCACCGACAGCTGGTGGCTCATAAATAAATGCATGTGGTGGCCTTCCTTCTACGTCCTTCTGCAATGCAGTGGGACCCAGGGCAGGGGTGTTCCCTCCTCCAGCCTCCCCCTTCGTGCCTGGGGCAGGTTCCCATCCTCCTGCCCTCCCAGTGCAGGCTGGGATGGACGGGGACCTGGGAACTGGGGATCCCTACTGGTGCAAAGCACAGCAGTGTGTGCTCCTCAGGTCCCACCCAGTAGGGCTGGTCTCGCCCAAGCAGTGTCCATGGCAAAGCTGTTCTTTGGGCTCCCTGTGTGGTCACGGTCACTGCAGAGCGTGGCTCTGTAGCCCTGGGCTACCAGCCAGAGGTGGGGCAGGAGGGACAGGGACCCTTCAGGCAACCGTGCTGCCAGTCCCACTGACGGGACCCACCTGCCCCACGCCAAGGACAACCTGCAGCTTGTCAATGCAAACGTCACTGGTGCTGCAAATGCCACCTCAGCGCTCACCTCGCCCGGAGAGTAGCAGCAGGAGGAAAATCTGGGCTTTAACTACCCTGAATCAGCTGCTTTTAACTTATGATGAGAGTGTTCCCCCAAAGGTACTTTAATCCTTGCTGGTTATGAAATGCTGTGTCTCTGAACCACGTTTCAGGAGGAAGGAGAGCAGCTCTCTGCCCTGAGCTCTGCCAGGGGAACCAAGACCTTTTCTGAATCCCGTTTGACTACATCTGGACAGATTAATGGGAGGTAACTCTCCCTTCCCTTTGGAGAAAGGAGACCTTTGCACTGGCTGTTCAGTGTGGATGGGAGTTTCTGAGCCCAGAAGCCCAGCACTATAATACCTAAAGCTAAACATACCTGGAAGCTTCAGAGCCTGGGGTTTTTCCATCACAAATTGTGCAGGACTTCAAAGTCTCTGTCGACTCTCTCATGCTCTGGCTTGGAGGAGCTGTCAGCAGTAATTGCATCCAGCCAGCTCACCTTCTGCCCCGCTTCACTCCACAGCCTGCATTTTCAGCTGGGCTCTGCAGCAGCAGCTCCAGCACCATGTGCCCACCATTGCTGGGAGCCACAGCCAGAGTCACCTGGTGTCACCCCACCTCTGCCAAGAGACCTCAATAAAACATCCCACTGCTGGTGCAGGGACCACAGCCACCATTGTGTAGGCAGCAACAGGGGAAGAAGGAGATAAAATTTCTGGCTCTGGACTTCTACCTCCTGGCAGGTACAGGCAAGGGAGGGGACACCCCTCCAGACACCGCCATGTGCAGTCCTGCAGAGCCCCCCTTGTGCTGTCCCCCTTCTGCCATGCACCCCTGTCCACAGGAGCGTGCCCCCCCCACATCACTCCCCCCCTTGGCTTTTCTTTCCCTGAGTTCCCATTTCCCTGGGCACAGCTCAGGCCCCCAGCACTCCCTGTCTAGAAACTCTTCTTTTCCATCACTGCCATCTCCCCATCCCTCTGTCCTCTCCCTGCTGGAAACAGTCTGGACCTTCTCGGTGTGTCTTCATGGAAGAAGTTATCCCAACATCTCCCCAGGGCTGTTGGACCTCCCTCTCTCCCTTCCTTCCTCCCTCCCTCCCATCCGTCTCCCACTGCCCTTCTGCTCCAGTCCCACCTCAGCTTTGGCTGCACTGTGACAAAATAAGCTGGAAACTTTGCTGGAAAGGTCCCAGTTTTAAATGACAACCCGTGTAGGGATTATTTATATGCAATAAACGAGCCATTGGCCCTGCCAATGTCCTGAGAGAGGACACAAGGAGGTGCAGCAGCACAAAAACTGCTCCCGCTGCAGAGGCGGCTCCAGACAGTGATTCTGGGAAGGGCCAGATCCTTGGCCGTGCTGGTGGCTTTCAGTTTTCCTGCCAATCCTCTCTTGCAAGGAGCTGAGAGTAGGATTCATGCTTCCCAGGAGCTTGGATGCCCCAGTGCAGGTCCTCAGCGTGTCCACCCTCTGCTTGGGCACACAGGTGCAAGACACGCAAATGTCACCCGGTGGGGACAGTGTGATGATGTTTCTGGATATAAAGGCAGTGAAAAGGGAAAGATAAAGTTGGGACATTTCCATGGACAGAGGGACCTTCACCGCAGAGTGCCCCCGGCTGTGGGACAGGGTGGGAGGGGGGGCCCTGGCTGGACCCTGGCTGGGCAGAGCGGGGGCAGAGCAGGCAAGAAACGGCTGAACAGTCCCTCTGGGTCAGCTATTTCTTCTCTCATGCTGGGCTCCGGGCAGAGCTGCAGACTTTGAGGGGTCCCAGGGGGGGTTCCAGGAATGAGAAGCAGGTAGCAAAGCTGGTGGCATTCCCTGGAATATGCTGAGAGAAGCCCCAGCAGAGAGAAGGGATTTAGCAACTTAGATCCTGGGGAGTATTTTGGTGGGAGACACAGGAAAGCTCTGCTGGCACCAGGGAAGTCCTGGGGCGGGGGGGTTAAACTGGAGGCCATGGGAGGGCAGTGGGAAGGCACTTGGTCCTGCCTGATGTGATTCAGGGGTGGCTGCAGCCGGAGCTCGGTGTGCCTGTGGAAAGCCCGGAGCCAGACAAGCCATCACAATAAATAAGCAAGGCAAATCGGGCTGCCTGCGGGGGAAAATCCCAGACTGCAGTAATGATAGGGCTGATGTGGAAAAGTTAACTGGGATTAGAGAAACTGCGAATTTCAAGTGGAAGATGACAGCAGGAGACTTGAGCTGCCCTGTGTAGATCTGAGCGCTGCCTTGTCAGGGCAGACAGGTAGAGACAGATGCAGAGATAATGCTTCTGGACACAAATGATGATGCCTGAGCAAAATTGTCTAAAATCCCCCAGAAAAGCTGCTGTTCTGGCCTCAGTGTGGGGTGTCTCACAGGGCCTGGCTCCTGCTGTGTGGGTGGGTGAGCGGTTCTGTCACAGGGACCATGGCACAGCTGGGGTTAGAGCTGCAGAGGGACAGTTCAGGCCAAAGAAGGGCTGACTGACGGGTCCCTCCATGCCCCTCCATGGCCCTTGTGCCCCCAGAGCCACCAAATGCCACCAACAGTGCTCTTTATCAGAAAATTAAGGAGAGCAGCAGTCTTATCCCCACATCATAATAGCTATTCCTAATGTCAAAATAGAATAAATAAATAATAAAAAAAAGCTATTTCATGCTGTTATTCCAAGTCATAAAAAGAGCTGTATGGATAGATATATAACACCCCAGTAACTGCCTCTGGCAGCTGGGCCCAGCTGATACTAATCATGATAATGATCCCAACAGTAATTAGAGATGAGGCCAGCCCAGCCCCATTGTGGGAGGAGGCACATGGCTCTGGGGCAGAGGACACAGGGACCCCCAACGGCCCCTGCTCCGGCACCTCTTGCAGCTCTGGAGCTTTCACCCCAAACGCGGGGTGGTGCAGAGCCCTCACTCTCCGGGTGGCTGCACAAGGAGCTCTGCATGGACCCTGCAGTGAGGGCATCTGCACCGGTACCGCCCTGGTTTTTTACCTCTGCTTTGCTCTCCGTGCTACCTCTGCCCTCAGCACATCAACAGCAGGTTTTGGATTGAATGGTAGTCCCATGTGGGGTGTTTTTAGTGTGATGGGATGGACGCCCCTGGTTCTGAAGCCTGGCAGATAGAGTCCTGCAAGGGCCCTCCTGGTCTCCTCACTCACGAGACACAGAAATGCAGATGGGATGAGTTAAGGTCAGTTCAGGGGCTGTGTTCGGACTGAGAGGTCCTGTGCTCCCAGCCCGCTCCCCCTGCATCCCCTTCCTTTGCTCCCTGCCACGGCTGACTCCAAATTCCCATCAGTTGCCTGGGCAGCCCCGAAGCAGAAGGAGCTGCCCACTCTCGGGGGCTGGTGCTGGCAGGGGATGTTTGACCAAAGCGGGTGAGGACCCCCTTGGTCAGTCGGCCGGTGCCTTGGGGCTTTTTGATGGGTTTGACGAAGTTCCTCAAGCTGCAGGTCAGGTCTTTGAGGGAACACATCCTCAAGGGGGTACTGGGGAATATGTTCTGGGCCAAGTCCTAAATTTTTCCTTGCTTCTTCTTGCAACCAGGAACCAGCCCATCTCACACATGGCAGAGACACATCCCCACAGGTCTCCCCACGTGCACACACGACCCTGTGCTGCCAGCCCCAGGTTATCTCCTGCTGTCCCATCCCTCCTCTTCATGCTCCCCAGTGCCAGACCTCGGGGAGCAGCAGGTCCCCAAGGCCCAGGGCTGCTGTTCCAGCTCTGCTGCCCGCTGTCAGCCTTCCCCGCATTTGTGTCTCACTGCTCATTCCATCTTGCATTTGCATATCATACATATTCATTAGAGATGTGGCTAATTAAATATTCATGTACACAGTCATTGAACTTGCAATTAATCTGAAACTTGCAGTACTTCTTTCTCTCCCCACCCGAGAAGAGCCCTGAGCTCTGGCTGCCGGCGGCTGCAGCCCCGGCGCGGTGCCAGCACTTACACCCCCTTCCACTGACCCGCTTTGCCCAAATCCACGCTCTTTCCAGGAGGGAGCATGGCAGGGATGGCAAGAGGCCTTTCCAGGTCTGGGGGAGGCCGTGGTGCACAACGGCACCACATAAATACAGGAGAAAAAATTCTCAGTGCTGCGGGGTGCAGAAGCTTTGCCTCCAAGTTGGGGGTGACCTTATGGCAAAGCTGCCCCCCATCTGCCACCACCCCACTTGGGGGGCACGGCACCCACCCCACAGCACAGCTCTGAGGGCATGGGGGTTGCTGGATGCCAGGGCTCCTCCACACCTCCCAGCCCCTCTGCACCCCAGGCTCGGCTCCTGTCCTGGGGTGCCCTGGGGTGCCAGACAGGCTTGGGGGGCTCACACGGAGCCCCACTCCCCACTCCTGTCCCCACTGCACCTGGAAAGCTGCTCCTCGCAGCATCCCTCGGCAGCTCCCACCCCCCGTCCCCCCGCACTAACGGTGTCTCAGGAGCGTCTGTCTCAAACCATGGCCCCCCCGACAGCCCACCCCGGGAAACCGCCCGCAAACGGCGCCGGCTCTGACAGAATCAGAGCAGAGACGGGACGGGGCGGCGGGGAAGGGGGGGGAGCGGGCAGGGGGCTGCGGAGGTCCCCAGAAGGCACGGCGGGATGGGACTGCCAGCTCCCTGGGACCACAGAGCCCAGTCAGTCCTGAGCCTGCATCCCCCCGAGCCAGCACAGCACTCACCCCGGGTCAGAGAGACACAAGCGACTCCCGGGCAAATACAACCCTCAGAGCTCTCTCTGGCTGCTTTATTAGCAGCAGCCAACAAAAATTGTGGGTCACGTCGCTGCAATCTGTTTGCTCTGGCCAGGACACGGTCTGATGCTGGGCACCCCAGGCAGCAAACATTTGTTAAAACCATCAAAAGTGTTTGCTAGAGCTCTCTTCAGTAACCCCCTCAGTTTGTTTGGGGACCCTGGGCAGAAAATGTGGTGTCGGGGGTGTTAGAGCCAACCCAGAGCATCCCCCCAGATAAGCAGGACCTGCCTTGAAAACGCAGTCAGAGGAACCCAGAGCGTTTCCTCACCTAAAAAACCTTCCCAGCAACATCCTCACCCTCCCCCAACCTTTTTGTACTGTCAGTGATATCCCTGCCTGCTATTCTTCACTTTTCAAGTGGGTTTTGAAACCCGTCTTCTTTGAAAACCCCTTGTTTAAAGTAGAGGAAAATATCCGGCTGAGTTGCAATTTGTCAGCTCAGTGGCATCAGCTGCAGATGGAAGGCTGAGGGGAGCTGGGCTGAGAGGGACAGAGGTGTCTGAAACGCCTCGGAGGGGGGCTCAGGCACACCTCACATCCCCCCCACAAGCAGGCATGGCTCCCCCCTGCCCCTGCCTTCTCCTGCCCAGTCTTTCCGCCCACAGCTCCCTCCCTGCAGTCTGTGTTAGAAGAGTGGAGGGCTGGTGATTTTTTTTTAAGGCAATAAAGTTCTTTCCTTCCTGTCACTCACTTAAATCACCCAGGGAGCTGGTAGGTTTGGTATCAGCGTCTGTGCAGGAGAGTTCCCTGGTGTTGAGGGAAGCACATCACACTCCCAGAGGTGGGGTGGAGGGCACGATTCTGTGCTGCACTTCATGCTGCAGTCCCCTTGGAAAGCCCAGATGGGGCTCCCGGGGCCACACCGGCAGCTGGAAGAGCTGTCAGGGGGACGTGTCCTGCAGTGGCTGTGCAGCAGCGCAGAGTCGGCAGCCCAGGCTGTAACAGCTTCTCCTGGCATCCCCGGGGGAAAACCACCCTGAACAGTCTTTTCTGCTGGTTTTACTGCATCCATTTTGCAGGCGTGATGGCTGAGCACACTCTGCAGCTGCTCTGCAGAGCTCTCTCAGAGACATGGATGCAAATAAACCTGCTCTGGGAGGGGGCTGAGGGGCAGGGGGGTCAGGGCTGGGTTCTCTTCCTCCTCCTCATAGGAACATTAACATCTGGCTCCAGCCGCAGTGTTTCCTGCTCTGATCTGCTCCACGTTTCCTCCTGGCGTGTCCCAGACGCTGCTGATGGCAGCCCCGAGCATCTCCCCGAGCACACGCCGCACTGTTTGCCGCTGCCGCCTCACTCCGCTCCTGTGGGCTCTGCCAGTGTTGACCCAGGGGCTGGCGGGTGGGAGGCAGCTCCCCGGGAACCTCTGTAAATACCAGCGAGGCTTTAACGAGTAAATAGCAGAAATGCCAGGGCTGAGGCTGCTCCAGGAGCAGGGCAGGGCACAGCCTCGGAGCTGGGGCAGGAGCTCCATTCCCACCGGCCGGGGCAGCAGGAGCACACCCTGGGCAGCGTCACCCGGAGGAAAGTTTCGTTGCTGAGGTGACAAGGAGCAGCAGCAGTGCCACAGCCCTGGTGAGGTGGTGACGTTAGCATCCCGACGTGGCCCTCCAGCTCTGACAGTACTCTGAAATGACATTTGCAAGTGGTATTTGCATGGATTTACCATCACACTCAAGTGCCCCAGCTCTCTGCAAACAGTGGGCTTCCACCACAACCCCCCCAGTGAGGACAGCAGAGCCTCAGCCCTCCCTCCATATACAGAGGGAAGAGGAGCGATGGCTCATGGCCACTGCAAACCCAGGCTCGGGTGCCTGCATCCCCCTCCTGCAGCCCGTGCCACCCAGGGGACCCTCAGCCCCCCAGCACCCAGTGCTGTACAGGGGACACAGCCGTTACCCCCCCAGCCCACACTGGTCCCAGTGGGAACCCGAGTGCTGCTGAGCCGTGCGGTGCCTTGGTTGGTGTTTTCCTGTACAAAGTCAGAGCACAAATGGATCCTCTGTGGCCTCTGCGTTTGTTCCATGTCCTTTCCACCCAGCCAACACGGGGGGGGAACACTGGGCCCCCTGCCATCCAGCCCCCCAAGTGCCCTGGTCCCCCACCTCCTGCTGGACAAGGCTGGCCCCGGCAAGGCTTTATCAGAGCCGAAGCAAGCTCAGTTTACACAATGATAATGCTGCTCTTGTGGGCATTTAGACACTTTCAGGCTTACTGTGGCTTATAAATAAATATTTATTATTAATTTTATTCCCTCCCTGGTACCACGGCACACAGGATAAATCACTGCTGCTCCATGATAAAAGGTCCAGGAGCCAATCTTTAGCCTTGCCTGAGATTTATGCCCCTTTAAAAACAAAGATCCTGACAAAGAGACAGATTTCCTGGCACAGTGCAACTCTGTTTAATTAGAGAGATGATTCATGTTTTCAATCACAGTTTAATACCAGGCCCTTTACAGTCAGCAGTAAAGCAGGAGTCGGCAGGTCTGCCAGGGCCTTGAAAACAAGCCCATCTTGGTTTCTTCGGGTGGATGCTCTGCAGGGACAGGGTGGCCGTGCCGAGAGGCTCAGCTGGGACCCAGCACCTGCAGCCCTTCCCCACAGCCCCCTCAAGACCCTTCCCAATGGATTTGGTGCACGGGAGAGACAGACCCCCCTGTGCCCAGGGGACAGTGACAACTCCAGCAGGAAAATCTCCCCTTCCCCAAACCAGCCAACAGCCTTCGGTCCTGGGCTGTTCCAGACAGGATCTCTGCTCTCCTCACCCTGTGCTCTGGCTTCCACCAGCACCCCTGCAGCAAGTGGCCAGGGGCTGTGCCACAAGCCACTGCTGGGCCCCCACCATGGGGCTCAGCAGGCTGGGGGAGCTGGGGGAGGCTGGCTCCCACAATCTCCTGGCTGGGACCAGCATCAGCGATGCCCCAGGGATGAGAAGGGCAGGGCAGACTGGTCTGAGCACCCCCAGGCTGAGCAGATGCTGCTGAAAAGCTCCACTGAGCTCCCACCACTGTGGGGGTCTCCGCAGTGGAGCTGGGTGTCTCATGGGAGCCACCACTGGAAACCAAAGCTTTGACCCCAATTCTGCTATGAAGTGGGGGAAAAAGCCCTGGCAAGTGGGGGCAAATTCATGATGGGGCAACATCAGGCTGAGCTGGTCCCTGGGAAACGGGAGCACCACTGCAGGGCTGGCCAGGAAGGTCAGTGAGCTGCCAGTCTCACACTGGGCTACCAGCCTCGCACAGGGTTGCCAGCCTTGCACGGGGCTACCAGCCACATTTACGAGCCACGACTGTCTAGACAGCTTCCACGAGCCGGTGGCTGCCTGGCTCGCTGCACTCCCCACCATCACATCCCAGGCATCAATTCAGAAATAAAACAGACGCGGCAAAGGCCCATAAAATTAATTAGCTCTCACTTTAAATTAAGCATCTCAAATGGGTGTTTCATGGAGATTTAATTAAAAGCCTGAAAGTTATCCTGTAAGCAATGGCTGGAGCTGAGCTGGCGAGGACAGGGTGTAGCGCGGGCTGGAAGCTGTCACACATCCTGGGCTGTGTGAGTGCAGATGAGCTGGTGTCCCCTCTGGTGTCACTGTCCCCCCTCTTCCTAAGCCCCTCCTTGTAGGGACATCTGCACCCAGAGTGGGGACACAGCAATGCAGGAGGGACACCTCGGGGGGTGACTCTGCTAATAGGGCGGGACATCTCTGAGGCAGAGGGGATTTGGGGTCTGTCCCCAGGCTTGTGCGTGGCCCTGGTGACCCTCCCTCAGCACGGGGGGATGGGGCACCTGGAGGAGCAGGGTGCACAAAGCGTGCACAAACATCACTGAGGCTAAGAGGGATCAGGCTGGGTTCAACTCAACATGAGACGTGTTGTTAGGTCCATTGGGCGTCATCTGAGGGCCCCCTGGGTGGGACACTGATGCTGGGAGTGCCTTGGCTATTGGCTGCACTGGAAATTAATGGGCAAAACACTCCGTGCTGAACAAACATTGGCCAAGGGCAGCCCTCACCCCAGTGAGACACGTGCTGTCATACCATGTCCCTCTCCTGTGCTCTGCCCTCCAGCTTAGCCTTGGCCAGGCTCCACGTGGCCCCAGCAGCGTTCCAGGCTGCAGCAGGCGGATGTTCATGGTCCCAGCACACTGCTCAGGCTTGATGCTAATGAAGAGGAAGAACTGGAGAAGAGAAAGAAGGTTATTTCCATCCCTGAAGAGCTCTGAGGTTGCCTAGCAGTGTATCCAAGCAACACCCCTTTCTGATTATAGAGTTGACTTCTGCCCTTCTGCACCACTCCTGCCTCTCCATCCTCAGTGAATCCAGGGCAGGGCATGGGGAGCACACAGCGGCAGGAACACATGGCATTTCACAGCCAGGGACACTTCTCCCCAGGTACCCCCTGCCCAATGGTCACGGATGTGCTAAGGACTGGGATGCCAAGGAATTTCCTGCTTCTGGAGAATGGGCAGGTCATAAAACCCAGCAGCTCTGAGGCACGAGAGCAAAGACTCCCTCTCTGGACCTCACCAGCTCTGCCACCTTCTCCGTAGCCTGGTGGTCCTGGGGACCTGGGCCACCTTGTGTGGCTCACTACTGTTGGTGACAGCAGTACTAGATCGAGAGCAAGCGCCAGGATAACCATAGCCCTGGTATCAACTTGGGACTGAAGACTCCATCACCCCATGGAGAGGACAGTCCACCCACGAGACAGCCCTGTTCCACACTGCTCTCGAAGCCCAGACATCAAGAGGAGCCCCACAGGGACAGTCCCCAGGAGGCAGGTGTGTTGCCGATGGCTGTACAAGTGGGGTTTGTCCTTCGCTTTGGTGTCACATTCTGATTTGAGGTCCCTCATTGTTTAAATTGGAGCATTGCAAGATGTGGAGTGCAAACCAGGCGGCGGCCAGGGCTATTTTTACCCTGGGGAGCAGACGGGGACAGGGCTGTCCTTCCCTGGTCATGCTGAGCATCATCTCCCATGTATCCCACAGCACTGCCCACGGAGAGCAGCTCCTGGGGGTAAGGCAGGACCTCTCCCGAGGCTGCCCGGCTGGGTGCAGGCATCACCCTTGGCCAGGGGCACCCCCCCGTGTCTCCAATCGGGCTGGCAAACAGCAGTGTGGGCATGAGGGGGAGTGTTACATGGAGTCCCACATGGAAAGGTTTGATCACTGGCGTTAGCGATGTGCTGCCAACACCGAAACCCCACCTCCGAGGTGCCGCAGCTCCCCTGACTTCCAAGGGGCTCTCAGCTACCTGGGCTTTGGCTCCTGAGATGAAACCCCCCATTGGGTGAAGAGATTTGGGGTGGGGAAAGGAGAGGCCTCTTTGAAGTCTGCCTGGGGACTCCAGCTGAAGCACAAACGACTGCAGGGCTTTCCCATATTACACAAACTCCATGCTTAAGATACCACTTTTAACACTTCTCCTGGGAGACCACCGATGCCAGAGTCTTGCTGTTCCTTGACAAACTGTTTTCTGGAGAGGGGAGAGGAGCTCAAGTTTGAATAATGAGGCTTTGACAGGAGACCATCCTCTGCCTCGCTCTCCTGCTTTGTGCTGGAGACTGTTCCTGCCCCCAGGAGCTGGCAGACGAGCGAGTGACCCCCAGCCCAATGGGCCTTGCTGCTGGTGCCCCCCCGCTCCCCCCTCCCTTCCCCTCGCTCCACGGGAGCAGCTCTTATTCATAACGGCCCCACACGTGACACAGGCCCAAAGGGCATTGTTAAATGTGCGTGTCTCACCATTATGTAATGGCTAATTTACCTTAATTATATTAAACTTATAACAAACTTTTATTTTATCTCATTCATAAACCATTTGTGCTGCGTGTTTTGCGGCTCTGGCCCAGCTTCCCGAGGAGCAGTTCCCACCTGGTTGAGCACTGACCCCTTTGCAGCCCCTGTTGCTGCCTGGCTTATGTTGCACTGGAGATTTTAACCCCACACTGCTACTGACACACCCCCATGACCTCATCAGCTTTTTGGGGGCATTCGTGACTCTGCAGAGCCGCAGCCAGGTGGGACCACCTCGTTCTCCCCCCCCCCCGCCTCCCCTCTGCCACTCCTGCTTCTGGACCGCACGTGAGCTGCTGAAGGTGACATTCTCTCCAGCTTGCTCTTATCCCCTCAGACTTGCATTCCATCTGGGAGAGCCCATTAATTTGTGTCTGAGGCTTAGAGACATCTCCAGAGGAATACCACCAAAGCACCTACCCGAGCCCAGGCAGGATTGGAAATCCCGGTGGGAACGGGAGGCTCTTTGCAAAGCACCAGGCTCCCGTGGCTCCAACAGCTCCTTCCTCTGGGATTTCCTCCCCCACCATCTCCCTGGCTTCCTGGCTTCAAAAACAGGGAAACAGCCACGCCATGCTGCCCTCCTCTCTCCTCTCTCCTCTCTCCTCTCCGGGACATCCTGCTGGGGTGTCTGCAGCAGGGTCTGCCCCCTCCCCTGCTGACCCGTGCCCCCCACCCCTGCCACTCTATTCGCTCCCAAAGTGGTCATCCCTCCAGTTAACATCTCACTGGGCTCCAGAAGGGCCACCCTGTGCTACAATGAGACTCACACTCCCCCCCGCTGGGAACCCAGGGAGAACGTCCCCTTCCCTGCTCCCCTCACGCCCCCCCAGCCCCCTGCCCCCCCCGGGCACCAGCCCAGCTCCCCGCTCCCGGTGCCGCTGGTGTCTCAGCGCTGGGGACTTGCTGCCACCCAGTGGCGGCTGCAGGGATGGACGGAGACCCGGGTGCCAGCCCTCTCCCGGCCCTATTTCTGTCTGTCTGCCTGTCTGTCTGTCCGTCTGTCTGTCCGTCCCGAGCAGAAGAGCCTGGGGGCTCTGGGGGATGGAGGATGGTGCAGGGGAATTGGTCGTGACCCGGCAACGTGCGCTGGAGCCCAGAAACCCCCCGCCCCCTGGGCTGCATCCCCAGCAGCGTGGCCAGCAAGGCCGGGGGGGATTCTGCCCCTCTGCTCCGCTCTGGGGACACCCCCCCAGTGCTGCCTCCAGCTCTGGGGCACCAACATCAGAAGGACATGGAGATGTTGGAGCGGGGCCAGAGGAGGCCACGGAGATGCTGGGAGGGCTGGAGCCCCTCTGCTGGGAGGGGGGGCTGAGAGAGTTGGGGGGTTCAGCCTGGAGAAGAGAAGGCTCCAGGGAGACCTTAGAGCCCCTTCCAGTCCCTAAAGGAGCTCCAGAAAAGCTGGGGAGGAACTCTTGATCAGGGAGGGGAGCCCTAGGAGGAGGGGGAAGGGTTTGACACTGAAAGAGGGGAGATTGAGATGAGATGAGATCTGGGGAAGGACTTCTTTGCTGTGAGGGTGGTGAGAGCCTGGCCCAGGTTGCCCAGAGAAGCTGTGGCTGCCCCATCCCTGGAGGGGTTCAAGGGTGGCTCCAACAGCTCCTTCCTCTGGGATTTCCTCCCCCACCATCTCCCTGGCTTCCTGGCTTCAAAAACAGGGAAACAGCCACGCCATGCTGCCCTCCTCTCTCCTCTCTCCTCTCTCCTCTCCGGGACATCCTGCTGGGGTGTCTGCAGCAGGGTCTGCCCCCTCCCCTGCTGACCCGTCCCCCCCCCCCCTGCCACTCTATTCGCTCCCAAAGTGGTCATCCCTCCAGTTAACATCTCACTGGGCTCCAGAAGGGCCACCCTGTGCTACAATGAGACTCACACTCCCCCCCGCTGGGAACCCAGGGAGAACGTCCCCTTCCCTGCTCCCCTCACGCCCCCCCAGCCCCCTGCCCCCCCCGGGCACCAGCCCAGCTCCCCGCTCCCGGTGCCGCTGGTGTCTCAGCGCTGGGGACTTGCTGCCACCCAGTGGCGGCTGCAGGGATGGACGGAGACCCGGGTGCCAGCCCTCTCCCGGCCCTATTTCTGTCTGTCTGCCTGTCTGTCTGTCCGTCTGTCTGTCCGTCCCGAGCAGAAGAGCCTGGGGGCTCTGGGGGATGGAGGATGGTGCAGGGGAATTGGTCGTGACCCGGCAACGTGCGCTGGAGCCCAGAAACCCCCCGCCCCCTGGGCTGCATCCCCAGCAGCGTGGCCAGCAAGGCCGGGGGGGATTCTGCCCCTCTGCTCCGCTCTGGGGACACCCCCCCAGTGCTGCCTCCAGCTCTGGGGCACCAACATCAGAAGGACATGGAGATGTTGGAGCGGGGCCAGAGGAGGCCACGGAGATGCTGGGAGGGCTGGAGCCCCTCTGCTGGGAGGGGGGGCTGAGAGAGTTGGGGGGTTCAGCCTGGAGAAGAGAAGGCTCCAGGGAGACCTTAGAGCCCCTTCCAGTCCCTAAAGGAGCTCCAGAAAAGCTGGGGAGGAACTCTTGATCAGGGAGGGGAGCCCTAGGAGGAGGGGGAAGGGTTTGACACTGAAAGAGGGGAGATTGAGATGAGATGAGATCTGGGGAAGGACTTCTTTGCTGTGAGGGTGGTGAGAGCCTGGCCCAGGTTGCCCAGAGAAGCTGTGGCTGCCCCATCCCTGGAGGGGTTCAAGGCCAGGTTGGAGGGGGCTTGGAGCAACCTGCTCTGGTGGGAGGTGCCCAGGGCAGTGGAGTCGACCAGGTCGCCTTTAAAGGTCTCTTCCAACACAAACTGTTCTATGATTCTATTCCGTTGGGTTCTCACACCACTCTTTCAGTTTTCTGTGCCTCTCCCTGGGCACAGAACCGCCCCAAGGTGCCCCACTCCCCACAGCTCCCCCCAGTCTTGCCCATAAGCTGCTAATGTTCAGGGTGACCTCTATCACCCGGGACATCCTGCCCCATTGGCAGCAAGTGCAGAGCAGAGAGAGCCTTAACGGTACCTGTGACCCCCGCTGGAGTCAGAGGTCCCAGCTCATCCCACTGCTGGAGCCACAGGTCCCTGGTTGACCCCCTGTGCCCAGCACAGGCCCAGCTCATCTCAGGCATGTCCACAGTTTGGACAGTCTCTGTCTTCATCCTCTGACCACAGGAAACCTTGGCAAGAATGAGCCTTTGCCCATCAGTTCTGGCTCTGGTTGAACAAGCACTGACCATGGTTAAATTAGTTTCCGCACTCAATTGACCATAAATGCAACTTTACTCATATTAACAAAGCCCTGATCTCCATGGTCTCAGGCAGGGATTTACTGTGTGGCAGCTCCTGGCAGTGCCACAGCTGGGCAACCCACCCCCAGTGTTAATTAAAGGTGGAATTAGAAATTATAACCATGGCTGTGCTGCTTCTGCCTTTTTGATAAGTTATAATATCTCCCATAAATTAACAAGGGTAGGGAAGGAATGATCCCATAACTGCAGGGGCTTTCCAGGGAAGTGAATGACTTTGCAGGGATGATGGGTTTTTACAATTTCAAATTACCTGTTTTCAGAAGTGCTGCTGGAGGGATGGGGACACCCACCAGCCCCAGGACAAGGAGGGTGGAGGCAGGTGAGTCCATCTGGAGCTCCTGAAACCTACTGCCGCATCACAGACCTGTGCAAAGGGAATTTACTGTCCCCAGCCTCCAAGCCATTCCTCCCGGGAGCATCCCTGTCCCCATCCCTGTCCCCTCTCCCTAGGGGTTTCACAGCAGCGCCTGGGAAATCGCTTTCAACAGGCCATAACTCACCCTCCTTCCTCTCCTTTTGTGGCTGCAGGGAAATAGAGAAGGAACCCGGGCTGACAGAAGCTAACACAACCCCTGGGGCTGGGACAGGTGACAGGCCATGGGGTAAGTCCCCCTCCTTGGTCAGACATGGGGGAGCATCCCCCGATGCTGCCCAGGGCTCTCGTGGTAACCCCCGGGGGTCTCATTGTACCCCAAGGCAATGGGGTGACTGTTGGGGCTGGCACCGGTGCAGAGGGGGTGAGTCGGGCTCAGCACGGTGGCTGTGGCTGTTTCAGCTGTTCCTGCAGAGAGGGTGGCCCGAGGCAGCCTCTCCACAGAGCCGGAGGATGCTCCCGTGTCTGCACAGCCCTTTCTGAGTGTGCAATCCCAGCAGGGCCGAGGGGCTCCCACCGCCCCACCGCTGGGCAAAAAGAGCTCCCCCGGGGAGGACCAGCCTCGCTGCAGGGGACAGTGCCTGATGGGACCGACATGGGGTACAGGCACCTGCAATTCACCCCCCAGAAACCTACTGAGCTTTGGAAATGGAGACTGTTGCTCATAATTCAAAATCCTCAGAACAGGAGCTTATTGCCATGGGGAAGCAGCCGGCAAGTCCCGAGGGAGGGACATAAATGTCTTGTTGAATATTTGTACATTCTTTCAAATGCCACCAAAAATAAGACGTTCCTGGTACTTGCCATGACTGCCAATCCCGCCTGGAGAGCAGAGAAGCCCCCTGGGGAGGAGAGGGTGAGGAGGGGGAGCGCACACAAGGGGGTGCGTAGAGGGGGGCATGCACACATCGGGGAGACGCTTAGGGCTTCTCTCCCCGAGAAGACCACCCAAAACGCTTTGTCCCTGCTCAGCCCCTGGGCAAAGGCTCCCCCCGCGCCCCCAGGGGCTGCCCCCCATCTCTGGCCATGGGCAGCAGCCACACAACTCCAGAACCTGATTTCCAGACCCGAGGAGCAGCTCAGAGCTGTGTCTCGCTGCCTGTCCTCGACTTGCTCCATGCCCTGCCAGACTGGCCAGCAGCAGCCCCACACCCCTGGGGGGCCATAATTATTTCAAGTCGTGTCCCCCCCCCCCAGTGCATCCCTGAAGCTGTGCGCCCCACAGAGCCTGAGGGCAGCGGGGTGATGCCAAGGGGTGACGGCCCCGGCACTTGAGGTCTCTGTGCTGCAGGTTGACCCCCTCACTCTGAGGCTCCGTTCCCAGGCTCGCACCAACCTCCACGGGAAAGACAATTTGACTTTCCCCCCTCCCAAAAGAGCTGAGACGTCCTGCATTGAAATAACCCCTCATCTTCTGGCCCAGCTGGAGGGTCCCTGGAGTGCCGGAGTCCCCCCGGGGTCACTCCCTGGGAGGGTGACAGTCCCCGAGCCGAGGAAGGACAGCGCATGGAGACCCACGTGCCGAGAGGTTCCTTGTCCAGGGCCTGTCAGGGCATTTCACAGGATTTGCTGGAGCGTGACACAAAGGGGAAAACATCCCAGACCGGGGCGGGCTGCGTGACTCACCCTCCATCCCCGCTCCCGGCAGCCCGTGGTGGGTGCGCTGTGTCCCAGCAAAACCTGAACCCACCCGCTTTTGGGCAGGGTCTGGGCACTTGCGGGTGCTCAGGGTAGGAGCAGCATCTCTGCTTTCTGCTGGCCCAGCCCAGGGACAGGCAGGGATGTGCCTTGGTGTCCCCAGGAGAGGAGGGGGTGTCTGGAGACGGGATTTGCAGGGTGGGAGCAGAGGAGGTGACCTGGGCTCGGAAAGGCTGCATGTGGGAAAAGCTCTGGAAAAGGTTGGCAAGGGGAAGGATTGGGGATTATTTATCGGGTTTTTTTTCCCCTGCAAAATCCTGGTTTCTCACCATCTGGATCGCTGCCTTCGGGAGAGCAGGCACGAGGATGGGCACGCTAGGGTGACACACTGTCACGGTGTGGCTGGGAGAGAAGGAGCTGGCAGGTCAGCAGGGCAGAGCCAGGCAGAGCCTGGGGGAACGGTCTGTCCCCCCTGCACCAGGGGAGGCAGAGCAAGAGGCTGGGGCGGCCATCATGGCCGCATTTGCAGTCAGTGGGGCTCAACTTGCCCCATCCCTGCCCGACCCCATCCCCACCAGGGCAGCTGGACTTAGGAGAGCATTCACCAAAACAGGGTGGCAGCCCCTGGGCACACCCCCAGCCCCACTCCTCTGAGGAGAGCTGTGTCAGCCCCCCACGGATCCCTGCAAAGGCAAGTGTGGGGGAAGTTGCCCCACACACCACTTTGCCCCACGACAGCAGCTCTGGGAGTGTCTCATCCCCCTGGATGGAGAAGACCCCTTGCCAGGCAACAGAGCCCAGCTGGGTCCCTGTCCCTCTGCCCGTGGCCCTGGCTCTGCCAGCAGCTGTGGAGCAGGGCCCAGGCAGGACGGCAGCACTACGGTCACCCTGCCCTGGGGGCCTCCCCAAATCTCCTGGGGGTCCCACAGAGCTTGGGACGAGGCATCTGTTTGTCAGACACTGGGGAAAGCAGGACGTGGTGGGCCAGCAGCTCGCCGGGTCCCCATGCTGCGTACAGGGATGCAGGCAGTGATGATGCCCCTGATCCCACCACAGTGTTGATGCCCCGGCTCAGGCCAGAGGGGGCACAGGCCCCCCACTCCCCATCCTTGCATCCCCCAGGCTGGCACCACATCCCCACGCGTGGCTGGCGGCTGACGTCAGGCAGCAGATGCCTCCTGTGCCCGGCAGCCCGCAGTGGGGGTGGCACCGGCGGGTGCCGGCAAATATCACGGCTGCTGACGGCGCTGGTTATTCTTAGCAGCCCGCGGGGGTGCAGGGGGGTCTGCCTGGCAGCGCTGCAGGCTCCCGGGCGGCAGATGGACCCGCTACACCAACCTGCTCCCCCCGAGGCACCGAGGGGGGAGGGACAGGGGAGGTGGCGCAGGCAGACCCCAAGCCCTGCAGGGATCTGCAAGGAGAGGGGTGGCTCTGGAGACACTCTGAGAGCGGGACAGGGCACTGCCTCCTCTCCCAGGCCCACCCAGGAGTGTGCACTGGGAAGATGGCCTGTGGGACCTGGACAGACCCTGCAGCTCCCAGACAGACAGCCGGTGGCTTGGGTCTCACTGCAAAGAGAAGAGAGAGCAGCCCAGCCCATGGCCGGCTCCCAGCCCCTCACACCCACCCCCCACGCAAGCCTGGAGGGCTGCAGGGCTGAGGTCCCTGCATTGAGCCCCCAACATTTCAGCTGGGAGTGGGGAGTGACACGGAGCCTCTCTGTGCAGCTCACCAGCCTCAGCCTCCCCCTGCTCTCCGAGTCCTGAACGAGTCCTCACCGCCCCCCCGGCTCCTCGGCCGGTGCCGGTGGTGACTCGGGGGTGTCAGGGCCGTGCCGGGGTGCCAGCTGCCTCCCCGGGGGCACAGAGCAGCTGGGTGCCCTTGACGAGAGTGGGTGTGCGGAGCTGCAGGCAGAAACCAGTGCTGTCCCAGTCCCGAGAACAGCAGGACCCAAAAAGGCCAGAGCTAAACATAGGAAACCTACTTTTCAGCTGTCACCGCCAGCAGCGGGGCTGGATGCCGGCTCCCGGCTGATAGCCTCGTCCCATCACGTGGCTCCGGGATCTGGGGCTTTAGGGAGCCTGTCGTGGCTTGCAAGGCTTGCAAGCAGGAATGTGGCAGCCCATGACACGTGC
Organism: Calidris pugnax; assembly: GCF_001431845.1. NCBI lineage: Eukaryota > Metazoa > Chordata > Aves > Charadriiformes > Scolopacidae > Calidris > Calidris pugnax. The sequence goes on along the minus strand of NW_015091028.1, from coordinate 239,760 downwards.
GGGTTGTGGATGAGGAGCTGATGGCCAGGAGGTAGCAGGGCTCGTGTGGGGCAGCCCTCCCCACGGCAAGTGTACTGGCCCTGGGGGGGCCGTGGGCCAGCGGCCGCCGCCGAAGGGCAGGAGGATCCGGTGCCCTGCCCGCCGGGCTCCTTCCAGGCGGTGATGTGACCCGCTGGAAATAGCAGCAGCCCCGCCGCGCTCCGGGACCGGCTGCTGGACGGCAGCCGCGGGCAGGAGCCGGGACCCGGGCAGCCCCGTGCCCAGCCC
>NW_015091028.1:237559-239483 GCF_001431845.1 Calidris pugnax | reverse complement strand
GGGGGGCCAGGGCGCGGGCGGGGGGACGTGTCCTACCCCCCGTGCCCACGGGGTGGCAGCAGCCTCCCGCCGCTCCCGCTGGGCGCCCGCCCCACGGCGCCCGGTGTGGGGCACAGCTCTGCCCGCGGCCGCAGCCCGGGGGGGCACCAGGCAGGCACCCCCTCCCCAGCTGACGGGGGATGTGTTCCAGCCGGAGGGAAGGGAGAGATGAAACTTCAGCGCCCTCCTCTTCCCGCGGGCGGTGGCAGCAGTGGGGTCACCCCGGGACCCCCCGCCAGCCCCGCTGCCAGCCTGTGCCCGTGCTGTGGGGCAGAGCAGCCAGGCTCGGCTCCCCTTCCCTCCCGTGACCACTGGAAAGGGTGAGGAAGCACTCAAAATCCAGCCATGCCACAGAGAGAGAGGAGGCCCCTGTGGCAGCGTGTGGTTTGTCCCTCCTTCAGGAATTCGCCTGGTTCCAGCATCACCCCAGGGTTTCCAGTCACCCCCACCTGCACCTGGACCCCCTGCTAGTGCCACCTCCACTGGCAGGGCCGTACCCTGTCCCTGGGGCTGCTGTATTGACACGAAATGAGAAGCGCTGCCCGAAGGTTCCTTGGCCACTCTTTCAGCTGTTTATCTGTGGGACACTTTGTCTTGTGCCTTCCTTGGTTACTAATGGACTGGAAAGTACTTCATCCTCATGTGATGCGAACGCATCTTCCTCCTTCTTGCCAAATACGGAACAGAAATGTTTATTGAACACTTCTGCCTTTTCTTCAGCGGCATTAGCCACTCTTAACATCTCCTGCGAGCTCAGGATCCCTGCTGTCCTGGTGCTTTTGCTGCTTTTGCCCTACCGGATTTTGACCTGGTTTATCTCTTATCAATTCTGTGCACTTCAGACTCATTGCTGTCCTCCCACTGCCGCTTTCTGCAACTCCTTCTATCAATCCATTTGCAATTCCTCCACACAGACTTCCTCCCGCTGTCTTCACTTCCCCTCCTGCCCGGGGTGGGCTTTCAAAAGCCTGCCCGCTCCTTCCCTCGGGCAGCTCGGCCGCCTCTCAGATCCTCGGCCAACCCTTCTTCAGCAGCTCCCGGTCGTTTTGTCCAGATGTTTTCCCCTCTGAAGGGGTGAGGGATCTCCCGGCTGGCGCAGAGGGTTCATTGACCGTCGATGATGATGGCAGCCCAGCCCAGATTCCACCCCACATCCCATCTGCCTGCTCTCACCCTCTTTCTGCCCGGGCTGGGATCTCAGCACCCTCCCGTTCCTCGTCCTGAGCGTCACCGCCCGGCCACCCCCATGTCTCTGCCGGGTTTGTCCTGTGTCCCAGCACCATCAGGGCAGCACAATGTGCCCCAGCTGCTCTCTGCCAGCCCACAGAACTCAGCACGGCTCACTGGTGGGAGAGATGCTCCCACTGGGATGTGGGAGTGACAGAGAAGGCACTTCTCTCCCCCAGCCTCCCCAGAAATTTCCTTTTCCCCTTGTGTGCCCCCAGAGCTCCCAGCACCCTACAGGCGAGTCACAACTTCTCCCCATGTCCTTGGCCACCGTGGCCCTACATGCAAATGTTCCCCCTGAGCCTTTCCCTGGCTCTGGGTGACACAGCTCCAGCCACAGCGGTGGTGCAGGGTCACTCCGGGCTTCCCTGCCATCCTGGGGGCTTTTCTTCCCCTTTCCCCTCTTTTCTGCCCCTGCTCCGGAGGCAGCGTGCCCCTGCTGAAGCCTCAGGGGTTGATGCTGCAGCCGCGCGTCAGCCTCCCTGAGCCCCTCCGCCCCCTCCCCAGGAGACACCGAGCGGGGCAGAGGGTCCCCACCGGGGCAGAGGGTCCCCACCGGGGCAGGGGGTCAGGGAGATCCCCACGGGGACAGGGCGCACCGTGCCCCCTCGCCGTGCCGGGGGGGCCGCGCACCCCCAGAGGCCCCGCCGCGGGCTCA
>NW_015091028.1:235717-237508 GCF_001431845.1 Calidris pugnax | reverse complement strand
CCGGGGCGGGCGGGCGGGCGAGCAGCCGGGCGCGTCCTGCCGCCGCTCGCCCTCCGCGGCCCCGGGAGCGGCCCCGGTTGCGCCGCCGTGGCATCCCGGGATGTCCTCGTCGCCCGCGGAGGAGTGCCGGTCGCCCGTGGGGCTGGACTGCTGCAGCTGCTGCCTGGACTTGGCCAACCGGAGCGGGCTGGAGGAGGGGGCCGGGGGCGAGAACAACAACCTGGGCAGCCCCACCGTCAGCAGCTTCCGGCAGCTGCAGGAGCAGCTGGTCCGCAAGAACCTCAACACCGACAAGCTGAGCTCCATCATGCGCCAGGACTCGCTGGAGCCCGTCGTGCGGGACCCCTGCTACCTCTTCAACCAGGGCATCTGCAACAGGAACATCGACCAGACCCTGCTCTCCATCCTCCTCCTCTTCCACAGGTGGGTGTCACCGACGGATGCCGAGGGGCTGCCCGTCTGCTGGGTGCCCCCGGAGCCGGACCCGGGCTGGCCGTGTGCTCGGGAGCTGGCAGTGTGGGGGCGAGACGTGGGGCCTGCAGCCCCCGAGGCTGGCAGGGACAGGGGGACCCGTGTGACCCTGGGGCTGGGTAGGGTGGCAGCGTTGGGGGTCTCTAGGTGGGTAGAAGCGTGAGCGGCCGCTCGTGGCAGGGAGCCCAGTCCGTGTGCCATGGGTGGTGCCAGCCCAGTCTCTGGGTGCAGCTCCGGGTGGCTCTGCCCCATGATGGTCAGCAGTGCCCCTCTGTTGGTGCCCTGTGTCTGTCCAGGCAGTGACAACAGCCTCCAGCTGTGTGTCTTGGCCCCCAGACTCTGTGTTCATCTCCCTGGCTACCTCTCATCCACGCAGACATTGCCTGTGGGGGCATGGACAGTGTCCAGCGGCGAGCAGGCGTCGTCCCCTTGGTCCTGCGTGGAGAGGGGCACCTCGTTACTTGGCAAACATCTCCGCTGCCTCCAAAGCCACCTTTAGAGTTAGTGAGAAAGCTGGGTAGGGAGCCCCCGGTGTCCCTCCTGCCAGGTCCTGCTCTTTCAGCAGCTTCCCTGCCTCTCCCCGGAGTCCGTGGAGGGGAGATGGATTTGGCCTGGGTGGTATTTCCCATCCCTGGAAAGTGGCTCTGCCCTTGGCTGAGCTCTGAGAGGGGCGCTGCCTGCGTCGGGGAGCTCCAGTGCAGGGTCCCTCCTTGTCCCCTGCTCCGGCATCGCGGGCAGAGGGTCCCCCACCCGTTCAGTGTCCTCTGCCCGCGATGCCGGAGCAGGGGACAAGGAGGGACCCCGGAGCTGCCACCCCGAGGGGTCCCCATCCTCGGTGAGGGGTTCCCTGGGGGCTGGGGGGGGCGGACACAAAGCTGTGTCAGGTCCTGCAGTGTTGCCTGTCACGGGGCCAGCCCTGGTGCCGCCCTGGGAGGGCCGGTGAGTCGGAGGGGCTGGTGGTCCAGGGGCTCCCCGGCTAAGCCGAGCTGGGCCAAGGAGGGTGCCGCGGGGTGGTGGCACCCAGAGCTGCCCTGTGGCTTCAGGGGGGCGGGGGGGGGCGCATCGCCCCTCCCAGGGCTGAGGGGGCGTGTGGCCCGTCGGATGGCAGGCGTGAGCGGTGGGGCAGGCAGGGGCTGTGGGGCTGCTTCCTGCGCCGCGGGTGGGGGGCAGGTGGGATAGGGGGCAGTACCCACGCACTGGCGGACACCCCGCCATCCCCTCCCCTCCCCGCACACACACGCACCTGTAGCCGTGCCCCTGGGCTGGCCAACGGGCCACAAACACCACCACCCCCAGCCCGCCCCTCTCTCTGCCCTGGCC
>NW_015091028.1:226335-234963 GCF_001431845.1 Calidris pugnax | reverse complement strand
CCCGGCGGTGTATACCCGCCTCCCGGCCCCCGCCGGCGGCTCCGGTGGAGCCCTCCGCGGCGGAGACGCTCCTCCTGCACTTGCATAACGCGGAGCTGCCGCTCAGGTGGGAAGGGAGGAGCCGGGCCACCCGCCAAGGCAGCCGGCAGCCGGCCCCGGGCGAGCGGCGGGCGAGCGGCGAGCCCACCCCGCCGGGAGGGCAACGGGAGAGACAGACTTCCCTTCGCACCGGGAGCGGCGGGCAGTTGGCATCACGGGGGGAGAGGGGACCCCGAGAGACTGTCCCCAGCGCGGGGTGACGGGGCTGGGTGCGGGGCTGCCCCCCCGGTGCGGGGCTGCTCCAGCAGGGCGGGCGGTGGCAGTGCCCGCGGGCGAGAGGGGGGCAATGTGGGCACGGCTGGATGCTTTCAAACCCCTCCCTGCCGGGGCAGGACCCGCCGTGCTCCCGGCGAGCTCCGGTCTGCTCTGCTGAGGCAGGGAGAAAGCGGGGGTGCCAGGGGACCAGGGTCTCTCCCTGTCTGTGCCCCTCGGTGCCCCTCGCAGTGCCCAGGCCTGGCCTCCCTGCCCCGGTGTGTGCTGTGTCCCGGGAGGCTCCATCACGCCCCGCTGCCAGCCTGCCCTGGGGACTGCTTGGGTGATGCCCGTCGCCCCGGGTGGCACAGCGTGTGAGAGCTGGGGGGCACGGCCCCGGGCACCTGTGCCCACACCTGTGTTTGGTGTTGTTTTGCTCCAGCCTGAACTTTCTCCTCCTGGGGAAAGAGCCAAGATACCCAAGAGGTGATAGCACACAAAGCGGGGGATTGTGGGTGCCAGAGGAACACCCCGATAACAGGCTTGATAAGGGCACCCTTGCTGCCGCCACCAGGGAACCCGAGCAGGTTTGTGCCCCTTGTTTTAGCTGTTGTGCTCCTGGCTCAGGAGCAGGGGGAAGCCGCGTGGATGCACACGCTTGTGCGTGGCTGAAGTCCAGCCCGGCATGGGAGGAGCAGGCAGCTGCCTCTGGAGTCCAGGCCTGGCTCCCGGGCTGCTGGGGACGGTTCAGCCCCTGCTGGACCAAGCCCTGGGCTCTGCAAGTCAGGGTCAGATCGGTGCTGGGGGTCCTGGACAACCCACGTTCAGTGTCTCTAGCCTGTCTCCAGGGGTTTCCCCTGGCTGGGTGGTCTCCATGCTCTTTGCTTGCCGCAGGGATGCTGTGAGGGATGCACAAGGCAGGGATGCTCTGGACCATGTGCCTACAGGGCTGATGCTCCTGCAGGAAACCCTCCTGCTCGGACAGTACGTGGGATCCTGTTCAAAAAGGGCTTCTCCTCTCTGTGCCCTCACATGAGGCATCAGGAACCGCTCTCCAGGCAGACCTGGGCAGTGCCAAGGGGCCAAGATGGCACAGAAACACCTGGGCAGCACATGTCCTTCCCACAGATGCCAGCGCTGGGGGCAGAAAGGTCTCCACCATGCCTTGGCAATGCCAACTTTACCCCAAGATTGCTCATCTGAGACTCAGGCGCAAGCCCGAGTGAGTGTGGGCCGGGGAGAGCAGCCCCATGACCGCGTGGCACCTTTCCCAGGGCTGGGGGGGCTGATGGGGGCCAGCAGCGTGGGAAGGGGTCAGCACGGGGGGGAGGAGCAGCCCCCTCCCGGGTGTGTGCTGGTGTGTGATTCAAGCTGGGCTCCGCCTGGCGCTGGGGTGGGGAGAGGAGATAAGTGCCAACCTGCTCGCCCACAGGGACCAGCCCGTGCCAGCTCTCTTTGCCCAGTCTCTCCCAGGTACGATGTGGCAGCCTGTGCCCCATCCTGCTCTGGGCACCCAGGGGACATCTCTGCCCAGATGGACCCTCTCTGGGTACTGCGGGACCTGCTGCTCCGCCACACAGGGTGGGCAATGACCCACCCTTTGGTCCGAGCCACGAAAGGAACTGAGGGCCACATTCCTGGGTCCTGGGCAAGCGAAGGGAACTGGAGGGAGGCCGGGGAGTTGTGCTGCACCGAGGGACTGGGGAAGGGTGGGTCGGGTGGGAGAAGCCGGGCAGCGCCGCCTTTCCCACCGTAAGGTCAGGCGGGCGAGCAAGAGCTGCCTGGGACACGGTGCCAGGGTGGCATTTGTGGCAGGGCACCATTTGTTCCCGTCCATCGGGTGTCACTTTGCAGCAGCGATGCCGGAGGAGGAGACGGAGCCAGGGCGTAAAGGGCACCCCGGGGCGGCGGGGCTGGGGAGCGCATTCCTGCCGGCCGAGTGGGCTGGAGCAACAAGGAGGCTTTGATGGGGAGAGGGGCCGCACGTGTGAGCGTGAGAGAGGTGTGGGTGTGAGAGCGGGGAGCCGTCCCCCCGGCCGGCCTGCCCTCCCCGGCCCCAGGGGCAGCTCTGCCCGGGGAGGGGGCTGGGACAGCCCCCCTCCCCGCTGGGGACTGGGCCTCGGGTGCTTGTTTGCTTTGCTCCCGTGGGACAGAGCTGCACGTGGCCTGACCCGTGGCCTGCGGCGCGGTTTGCCGAGCCCTGCAGCTGGTGAGATGCTGGGGAGCTTCAGCCCGAGCAGCGAGAGCCGTGGCTCCGGGGAGCAGCTGACCTTGGCGTGCCCAGATCCTCCACCGCCTGCGAGAGGCCAGGCTGCAGTGCCCACCTCGCTCTCCATCGCGGGCATCCTGCCACCCTGAGACCCCCACCCCGTGACACAGCAGGCTTTGAGGTGATGTCCCCACAGGCCAGGCTTGCAGGGGCTGCTGGCCAGGACAGCCCCACAGCAGGGGGCTCAGCCGTGGCACACCGCACTTGGCACAGACGCATGTGCCGCACCGTGCTCCGTGCCCGTCCCTGTCCCCTTCTGCGAGACCCAGCTGCCTCCCTCACGGAGGTTCCCCAAGGCTCCCTGGAGCAGAGGAGGGTCCTGCTCAGCACCTCCAGCCCCTCAGGATGAAGCCATTTGGCCCTGACCACACGGCTACAGCCAAGGGGGCCTGGCACAGCTAAGCTGCCGGCCGGTGGTGCCAGCGCCAGCTGCACAGACACCGCTCACCTCAGCCTCCTGCGGATGCTCAGGCGCTGCCGGTCTGCCGGGACATGCGCTTGGCCCCGAGCAGGCAGCGTGTCAGTGTCCCAAGGACAGGCAGGAATGGGCCCTGTGGGGAAAATGCTGACCAGGAGTTATTTCAAGCTCTGAACTTTAGGTGTGGAAGAGGCGGGAGCTGGAGCTACAGGGCTCTGCCCTGGTCCCGGCATCATGCCCCCTCCCCTTCCAGCACCATGCTCCTCTCTTCCTGGGGGACACTGGCCTGATCCGAGGTGGTGCTGAGGCCGACACTGCTGAGCCCGGGTCTGGCACACGGGGAAGCCTTTTACAGCTCAGCCGGCACCTCAGCTCCCACTGGGCACACTGGGCAATGCTTTGCAGGCGTGCCGTGCCCCTGGTGTGCTGGGACCCAACGCCACCCCCCTGGCCACATCCCAGCTCAGAGGGTTAAAGCCGAGCCATACTTTGGGGGAGCACCGTGACCTCAGGGGATGTGACCACAGCATCAGGGGAGGGAGGGTCTGGGCAGACCCTGCCCTCAGGAAGCGACCGAGCCCCTGTTTGCAGAGGGTCCCCAGAGGGTCCCCGGGGTGTGTGGCCGGGGGTGGGGGCTGGGGAGGCGTTAAAGGCTGCAACCTGTCCCGAAGCCGTGCTTTGCCGATGAGCTCCGAGTTATATTTATCCAGGTGCCACACATTGCTGGCTTCAGGACAGGAGCCCGTCACCCTCTGTGTGCTTGGTTATATATATATATATGTAATATTTGAGGGGCTTTTGCAGCAGAGTGAGTCCAGTGGCAGAGCAGAATCCCTGGTCCCCTCTGTGCCCTGCCGACCCCCCGCCCCCAGGATTAAGGGATGATCCTGGCCTCACACCCTTGCCTGTGACTCCCCTGGGGATGGCAGCCGATGCCATGGGACAGGAGAAGACAGCCCCATGGCCCTGTGTGAATCCCCCTGAGGCGTGGGGCAGGACTGCTCCGGGCAGTTTGGAGGCAGGGGACAGTCTCAGGTTGTCCCCAAGGGCTGGCACAAGCCAGGTGGGGCTTAGCAGCCGAGGGTGGGCACACGGAGAGCCATGGCATTGCCACAGGTACACCTCCCGCCAGCAGCTTATTGTCTTTCATGTTGTTATTGTTCTGAAATGTCAGCGAGGGGAGGGTTTTAGCGAAGCGTCCCCCGTCCGAAATGCCCGGGATTCCTCACAAAGGCCAGGCGGGGTATTAATAACCGGCTGGGCTGACGCTGTGCAGCCCCAGCGCGTCCTCGCCTGACCTCCCGCGGGGCGCAGGCCCTGGGGCTGCCTCCTCTCCCGCCCCCGACCCCCACCGGGTGGTCCCTGCCCGGGATTTAACCCCCTTCTCCCTTCCCTGGGTCCAGCCCCAGCCCCGGGGAAGGGGCACTGGGGGGCTGCTGGGGCTCCCCCCGAGCTTCCCTGTGGGGCCGGGCAGGGGAGCCCAGAGCTCGGACAGCTTTGAAAGGGGAAAGATTCGAGGTTTTCCTTGAAGGCAGGTGAGTCTGGGCTGGAAGAGCGGCTTTTGGTTGCAGGGGGTGTCACCGTGCTGCTCTCTTGCAGCCTCCCAGCCTCCCTGCACTCATTATATAACGAGCTGCCTCCCAATTAGCGAGGCAGGCACTCCCGCACGCCAGCGCCCAGCACGACTCCCAGCGCCCGCTCCCGCCTGCACGGGGGACGGGGATTTCTTTTGGCGGATGCCAGAGGCCCTGCCATGGGGTTCCTCTCCCAGGCTGGGGATCTCAGGAAAGGCCGGCTCCGGGCCAGCGAGGGGCTGGGGAGGGCAGAGCCCAGGCTGGCAGCCCCCTGCCCACTGCCTGCTCTGGGGACCAAGGGCACCCGGTGGCCCTGGAGCTGCAGGGGGGTCCCTTCAGCATCACGAGCCACCTCCGCTGTATCACTGGTTCCCTGAAACCGGACCAGAGAAGGGCAGCCAGGATCTGGGGATGATCCAGCTGGGACTGTCCGAGATGATAACAGTGGGCTACGAAAGGAGGACAGGCGCGGAGCTGGAGCCTGGGCTGGCAGGAGCCTTCGGGGCAGGGCAGGGCTAACCAAGGGAGGTGATAACCTGGAATTCAGCGAGGGGACTCCGCCCCACGGGGCCCGTGGGTGTGAAATGCTTGTTGTGCGGACAGATTTGTGGTGAAAACTGCTGAGGGCTCAATCTACCCGTGCTCCCCGGGGCTGGGCATCCCTGACCCACCGCAGGAGGCAGCGTGACCGGGGACTGGCTGTGTTTCTCCCACTGCAGCCTGGTGCGATGCTCCTGGGACGGGCATGGGGTTTTTTGCTGCTCTGTGCCATACCTGATGCCCTGTCCCCAGAGTGCTGTGGCCATGGGACCCTGCGTGGGTGGGTGTGAGCCCAGCAGCAGTGGGGTTTGCTGCCCAGTGGCCCTGGCAGGTTGCCCCTGGGGCAGCCCGAGCCGTGCCGGCAGCAGCCGGGGCTGGTGTTGACAAACACGGGCAGGGCGGGAGGTTGGCCTCCTGGGCCAGGGCTGGCAATAAGCACATCAGCCCTTTTTCCTCTTCCCCTCCCAGCCCAGCATGACCGGGGAGGCCGTGGCTTCGGGGGTGCGCAGTGTAGAGCATTGCGGGGGGGACTCTGCCAGAGCTGGGTCTTCCCTCCTCGCACCGCTGCTGGGGGGCAGCTGCTACCGGGGCGCCCTGGGTGGGGGCACGGGAGGAAGAAAGAGGGGGGCGGTGACATAGTTAGAGAAAGAAAAACTGCAGCTCTCAGCAGGCGGGCTGCGGGGTGTGCTCTCGCACGCCAGAAAACACAGAACTGGGAGTACAGCCAAGTACCTTTATCGGAGGAAGCAGGCAGCCCAACAGCTGGACATGGGAGCCTGCCAGGGCCCCCCCTCCTGCCCCATGCCACCTCCAGCCCAACAGGTTGGAGGAGTCCCTGTGCCACCGCCTGTGCCATCGTCCGTGCTACCATCCCTGCCCGTGCCCCGCTGCCTGGTGGGGGGGTGGGCTGTGTCCCTGGCCCCGGGAGCTCGCTCTGCCCCGTCACAGGGGAGGGCAGGCTCCCCATCAGCCTTCACCCTCCCTGGGCGTCCCCAGCGTTGCAAAGGCCAGGACCGTCCCACACAGCTCTCCCCGTGGCTCTGGTGTCCCCTAGCCCTGGGAATGGCACTAGGTCTAGCAAGACCAGCAGCACAGGGGCTTGCATACCTGGACAGATCCACCCAGGAAGGGTTGTCCTCTGCTCTGGAGCAGCGCCGGCCCTGGGTTGAGGGACTGATGAGCCCTCCAAGGCTCTGGTGGGCATGAACCAGGTCCCCGTGTCAGAGGGCTCCTGGTGGCACGGGGCTGCCACAGGTCCCGTGCAGCCCCTGGAAGGACAACTGAGCCGGGGCAGTGCCCAGTCTGCAGTAAACAGCCTGGCCAGCAGCTCTTTGGGATGAGGAAGCCAAGAGCTGGCCAACTGGTATGCTCCGGCAGCCCTGGGGACCGGCACAGCAGCTCCCCACCAGCACTGCAGGGGAATGAGGCACAGTTTGGGGAGCTGGGAGAGGGACTGACAAGAGGGACAGCAGGTGACAGGACTGCCTGCTTGCCCGTGGGCAGCCCCTGGTATTACCTCTCCCTCCCCAGCACCAGGACAGGGCTGTGGGCTAAGACTGGGGGCTCCCTTGGGAGCTCCCTTCCCTCCATGGGCTCCTGCAAGTCCCAGCCATCACCCATGTCCCCGGCCACCCCTCCTGCAGCCCCAGCATGGCTGGCCCTGGTGCTGGCATCCCCTGTCCCCTTGGCCATGGCTACAGGATTCCAGGCTGTGAAAGGCAGAGCTTTCTTAGTTGTGTGTTTGCAAGCAGTGGCTTTTCCTCTCCCCCTCTCCTCTGACCCTTTGAGCTGGAGATCCGGCTCCGCGGAGCAGCCTGGGCAGCCTTGGCTCTGCGCCTTTCCCGTATTGCTCTCCAGTGTCTCCGGGGCCAGGCAATAAACATTTCCCACGCCTCGGACCCTCTGAAGGGCCTTCCTCCCATTGAACGGAGTCCTTGGGAGAGAGCGAGCCAGGAATGCTGCCACAGAGCAGGGAGAACGTGGAGCTGGGGGAGAGCAGAGGCCAAGGGGCCGGGGCTGCTCCTGCAGCACGGGCCGTTCCCCCGGCTCCCGCCAGCAGCCGACGGGGACAGGACATCCCGGCCGCGTGGCACCGCCGAGCCTGGCACGGCTGCAGCGCGGGAGGCTCGGCGCGGTAGCACCTCTCACCCCTGGGGCCGCGGGGACGTGTGCCCTGACCCACAGCACAGGTGTGGGGTGCCGGGAGACGAGCGATGATGCCGTCACCCTGCTCCCCGCCGTCCCTGCTCCAGCCGGGATTAGCCCTGCAGGGTCCACAGCCCGGCTGTGCCCGTGCCCCCGCGGCCTGTCGCAGAGGAGGGGCTGGTCACCAAATGTCACCCGGCGATGGGGGCTGGCGTCTCCCGGGCTGCGTGTGGGTTGGCAGAGGGGCTGCTGCCAGCCTTGGGGCATCCTGCAGGGCCACTGCTGGGGGTGACACCACCAGACAGTTGGTGTCACCACCTCTCCTAGCTGCTCGATGACAGCCATGGGGTGGTTCTTTTTTCCCTCCAGAGAGTGCAACAATTAGTGTCACAATTACACTGCATCGTGGCTGCTGTTACTGTTCCCAAAACAACCACAGGCACGAGCCGGGCCCTGCCTGATGAACCTCCCGTAGCTGCGGACACAGGGCAGGAGCTGCTGCCAGGGGATGCAGCTCCCACCTCCTCCCTGCTCCCAGGAGGCCATCACCGTGGCCTCTGGTGCCGCAGGGCAGCAGCAACTCCACAGGGGAGATTGCCCACCCGTCTCTGCTGCTGCCAGGCCCCACAGGAGCAGGAGCAGGGCGGTGGGAGAGGAAGTGGATCCCAGCAGCCCTGCTGGAGCGGGGCCAGCAGCCCGGCAAGGCGTCTGCTGGGGGGCGGGAGACCACGGGGGGCTGGGAAAGGACTCCCACAGCGCGGGGCGCAGCTGAAGCCCCACTCAGGACCCTGCTGCTGCGGTGGGAGGCGTTCAGACCCACGCAATCCCTGGGGAGAGCTGAGCACCGAGCTGGGGTCTGGCTGGGACCCCCCTCCGAGATGCCAGTTCGTCTGCAGTGGGGGCTGCCCGGTGGGCTGGGGGTGCCCCCACTGCAAAGGGGGCAGCTGAGGCACTGCCGGCACCGCCTGTGCGTGCAGGGGTGCGCGTCCGCGTCAGCCGTGAGTCAGGGACACGTGTGGGCACGGGGGGGGGGACGTGCAGTGCACGTGCAGGAGGCACTGGCATGCATGCAGAGCAGCATGCTCGTGGGGTGGGTGGGCACGCACAAGTGCGTGTGCATGCACAAGTGCATGTGCGTGTATGCATGTGCGTGCACAAGTGTGTGTGCGTGCAGGATCCATGAGCGTGTGTGGAATCCATGAGCATGTGCAGGGTACATGCCCGTGTGGGCTGGAAGACACATGTGTGCATGGGGGGGGTGGGTGCGCTGGGGTGTGCAGGGCATGCATGGGCATGGGCGTGCAGGACTCACACGTGTGTGTGTGTACAGGCTGCGAGGTGCACCCATGTTTGTGAGCACTCAGCCTCTGCAGCAGGAGCCGCATCCCCTG
>NW_015091028.1:225150-226325 GCF_001431845.1 Calidris pugnax | reverse complement strand
GGGTGTGGGGGGGGGGGATGCAGGAGGGGCTCCATCCCTGCAGAGGCTGTGCCAGGGCCAGGAGTGGCCCCCGACCTGCCCCAGGCCAAGGAGCCTGTGTTGGGATTCCTCATTAATTAAGTGCAGGGAATGAAAGAGAAAGCAGAGCCTTCTGCACTTCCATCCCTCAAAACCATCCCACCCTGGGGATCTTGTGGAGGGGGGCAGCATCCTCCCCAGCCCCACAGCCGGGGACCCCACGCCCCACACAGTGATGGCCGTGGTCAGGGCTGTGCAGGGCTGGGAAGGACCCCGGGAGGGGTGGCAGGGAAGTCATCAATTTACTTTTGTTTGTTTTCACCATAGTCTCAGCTCCGTAGGAAAAATATTGGAGGTGGCAGAGCAGAAGTGATTTCCTCCCAAAGCACTTCCCGGCTTCGCTCCAGCAGCCACGGAAATCGCGCCGTGTCCGTCCTGGAGCCCATGGTCCCTGGCACTAATAATATAAGGCTTTCCTTTGGGAAGGGGGCTGGGCCAGGCCTGGGGGTGCCCTAGGATGGGAGATGGGGAGGTGGGGAAACCGAGGCATGGCTGGCAGGGCTGGGATCTGCCCCCCGTCTCCCTGCTGCTGCCCATCTCTTTGCAGGAGACAGGAGGTGGCACAACTGATGATGCACCCAACCGTGGGAGAGAAAATGCCTCAGCCCGTCTCTCCTGCCCTCTCCCAGGGAGATGGGCACCTTCCCTGAGCTGCGATGGGAAATCGAGTCACAGGACCCCCGTGTGGGTGGCCTGGGCCTGTCCCAGCCAAGGGGACAGGGCTGTACCCCGTGTCCCGGGGGCTGCCACCCTGCCCACCACCAGCCACCCTGGGGACAGGCACACACAGAGCGCCTTTCATCTGCCCAGGGAGGGGGGCACCCGCACGGCTCGGCGTGGCACACTGGCCCGCCGCCCCTGAAAGGGCCGATTGAGCGTGGCTGAGGTCATCCGCCCAGCGTGTTTACCCCGTGCCCGCTGCCCCGGGACGCGGCCGGCACCCCCGGCTGTCCCTGCCACCCCACCGGCCGGGGGGACGCGGCCACAGGCAGAGCCAGCATCGCTGCCGGGGCACTGGGCTGCCAGCGGGGAGCAGAGGGGACAGTGGGGTGCGGGCGCCGGCATGGCCTTCCAGCCGCCGTACTCCCCCAGCCTCT
>NW_015091028.1:224540-225140 GCF_001431845.1 Calidris pugnax | reverse complement strand
GCCCTGGGGCTGGGGGGGGACAAACCCCCTCCCGCTCTCTGCAGCGCCAGCCTTTGCATGGGCCAGGCTGGTGCTGGCACAGGGGGATGTCCATCATCCCCCACAGACAGAGGGACAAATGGGTCCCACGAGTGTTTCCCCCGGGGAGAAGCACCCTCCCGTGTGCAATCCCCCCACCGGGGAGGAGAAAATATTTGCTCACATCCCCACATCAAACCTGTTTCCTGGGCCTCCTGTGTGTGCCCGGCCATGGTCCACGGGCACAACAGTGTCCCACACAGGGCACCTGTGTCCCTCTCCACTCAGGACATCATGGTCCTCATCCTGCCCAGGTGGATGGGGGTGCCATTTTTGGGGGGGCGAGCTGCCAGGGCCTTGCTGTGAGCAGCAGCCTCGCTGCACCGTGCCTCAGTTTCCCTTTCTGATGGGGAAATACCGCCGTGCCCACCCTCAGCCCGGTCCCTGAGGAAGGGGCACGGCAGCACAGCCACTGGGCCGGCTCCTCAGGCTGCTCCCCGTGCTGGCCCCCACCAGCCGGTGCTGCCCCCCTCCACCACCCCCTGCATCAGGGGATTTGGGGTCGCCTGCGGCATCTCGGGG
>NW_015091028.1:187844-223684 GCF_001431845.1 Calidris pugnax | reverse complement strand
CGATCTCGCTGGCACCGCCCGACGGGGTGGGCGCCGCTGATATAAGTGGGGGCGCGGGGGGAGGGAGCTGCAGTGCGTTTTGTTCCGTCTGGTCCGAGTGAGTTGATCGCTGCAACCGTCGCCATGAGCACCGGCATGTACCAGTCCCCCATGGAGGTGGCTGTCTACCAGCTCCACAACTTCTCCATCTCCTTTTTCTCCTCCCTGCTCGGGGGGGACGTCGTCTCCGTGAAGCTCGACAACAGGTAGGGGCAGCCTCGGTACCGGCCGCGGTCAGCCCCGCCGTTTTCCGCCGGGGCGCGGGGGGGGCGCATTGCTCCGGGGGAAAAATGTTCCCGGTGCATCGGCGTCCCGGGGGAGCGCGCTGCGTTGTCGCTGCTGAAGCGGGGGGGGTCCCGGTGCATTGACCGCCAGTGGAGGGGGAAGCCCCGGTGAATTGCATTCTGGGGTGGGGGGGTGCCCCGGTGCACGAATCCCCCCGAAAAGGGGGGTGCTCAGGGACTCGCTGCTCACCCTCTGCCTCTCCGCTCTCTTCCAGCGCCTCCGGAGCCAGCGTGGTGGCCATCGACAACAAGATCGAGCAGGCAATGGTGAGTCGCAGTGCTGCCCCCCGCGCACCGTGTCCCCCACCCCCCCGGCTCATCTTGCCGGGAGGGGTCCCCACTCACCGGGTGTGTGCTCTGCTCGGAGGAGGGGTCCCTGCTCCCCGGCTTGTTGCCGGGCAGAGCAGCTCCTTTGTCTGCCCGCCGCTGGCTGAGCTCATTGGCTCCGGCAGCGCCGCAGTGCGCAGGGAGCCGGCCGGGGGGGGCCTGGGAAGGACCCTCCGGTGATGGGGGGGGGTGACCAGGCCAGGCCCCGTCGGTGACAGGGACCTGCAGCCCGGCAGACCCCTAAGGGGATTGGGGGGAGGAGCTGGAGAGTGCCTCTGGAGACAGCGAGACCTGGGAGATGGGGGACCTGAGGGATGCCATGGGTGCTGGCCTCGGGGGGAGTACACTGGGTGAGCACCAAGCCCTGGCCAGGGTGGGATGGGCAGGGACAGCCTTGGGGAAAAGCCTTTTTGGCACTTTAGGAGTGGCTGGGGCAGAGCCCTGTGGGGCAGGGTGGGAGCAGCCCCTGGGGCACAACCGTTGAGTGATTGGCCTTTTGTAGGATCTTGTGAAAAATCACCTGATGTACGCTGTGCGGGAGGAGGTGGAGGTCCTGAAAGAGCAAATTAAGGAACTGTTGGAGAAAAACTCCCAACTGGAGCGTGAAAACAGCCTCCTGAAGACCCTCGCCAGCCCCGAGCAGCTGGAGAAGTTCCAGTCCCGGCTCCCCGCAGAGGTCCTGTGCCCGGAGGAGCAGAGTCCGGGGGCGGCTGCCCCGGCCCAGCACTCGGGGGGCTCTGCGGTGTAAGGTGGCTCTGTCCTTGGGGTGGGCAGAGCCACGGAACTCTTTCTACTTAATCTCCTGCAAAATCGTTTCCGCCTTCATCTCACACGAAGGACTGCCAGACCCCGGCGCTGAGCCGGGCCCCCCTGGGCAACCCTGGCCGGCCAGCAGAGCCAGCGGCCATCCCCTGCACGAGGATGCTCTTCTGCGAGGGAGATGTGGGGCACCCCACACACCCGCTGTGGGCCAGGAGTGAATCTG
This sequence comes from Calidris pugnax, assembly GCF_001431845.1. Classification (NCBI taxonomy): domain Eukaryota; kingdom Metazoa; phylum Chordata; class Aves; order Charadriiformes; family Scolopacidae; genus Calidris; species Calidris pugnax. Next base: position 222,049 of record NW_015091028.1, on the reverse strand, counting down.
CAGCCTGCCTGTCCCGAAACCCGGGCGTCCATGACACCCTGGCAGTGCCAGGCACCCTTTGGCACTTCAGTGGAAACCCATGGCTGGAAGAAGTGCACACCGAGTCCTGTGCCTTTGCCGCACTGTGCAGGGCAGGGGGTCTCTTTCTGGCCAAGCCTGACGTTGGAGGAAGACCGTTGTTTAGTGAGCAATGCAGATTTGTCCCGCTTGCCACCCAGGAGCGTGCTGGAACCCAGACCGGACTGAGCAGCACCGGTGGTGGCGGTTGTGGTGTAGTGCATGGCTGTACGCACATCAGTGTGGGGATTACAAGGAAAAAAAGCTTGTTTTATTAGTTTGGGCATCTTCTGTAGCTGTATCTATGTATAAACACACGGGTGAGCGGTGCCCACGAGGCTGTGGGGTGCCCTGCTCTGGGCCAGCCATGCCCATCTCTGTACAGCTGGGGGATTCGAGGTGAGACTGGAACAGCGAGCGGCTGTAACTGGGTGGCCAGCGCTGCCAGTGGCCCAAAGGAGGGGATGGATTCACCCTTCTATGGCATCCACCGTGACGGAGCCATGCGGCAGCACTGGGAGGATCCGGGCTGACCCCCGGGCAGAGCCATGACAGGGGCTGCACTCCAGCCCGCTGGGTTGGGGGGAGCTGGCCCACGCTCCTGGGCCCCCCACCTTCCCCGGCCAACTCTCTGGGAAGTGACGGGACGTCCCTTTTGACATCGGAAGCGGTGACACAGTTGTGTAAATCTAGATAGAAATGGCAATAAACTCTACTTTTTATATAAATGTGTTCCCCAAGCTCTGTGTCTGTGGATGGAGAGGGTGAGGTGTTGCGGGGGGGAGGCAGCGTGGGTTGCTGGGGAAGGGGCTGGGCCTTGCTGGGATGGGACTGGTGAGGATGCTGTGCTGTGAGCCCGCCGGGGGCTGGGCTGGTGCTGCTCCCCAGCTGGGGAAACCTGGCTGCTCTGGTTGAGCCCAGGTGGGATTTTGGAGATGTGACGGGCAGGGTGTGTGGTGGGGAAAGGTGCCCTGAGCCTGCAGGTCTTTGTCCTCTGTGTCATGCCTGGGACCAGGGGTGTGTGCAGGGCAGGCCTGGGGGGCAAGCAGGGAGGAGGTTCTTGCCAGGCTGTGTGGAGCTGTATGCACCCCCAGCCCAGCTCTTCCTCTGGTGTTTCTGGGCTGTTGGGGTTTTTTTTGAACTGTCTTGAAATATGGTGTGAGGGCCAGAGGATGGGTTGGGGCTGAGGGGACCTCAACCCTATCCTAGGGTACAGCCAGCCTCGGATTCAACCCCATGGGGTAGCTGGGAGAGGAAAAATTTCACTGAATTTCTAGAGTTGGAAGGGACCATAGAGATCATCTAGTCCAACTCCCCTGCTGAAGCAGGATTGCCTAGAGCTAGAGCATGTTACTCAGGACTGCATCCAGGCAGTATATAACCCTGAAACCTCCATCTCTGGGGAGGCGGGGTGGCTATGACATTGATGTGAGGGTTAAAGGCTGGTGGGTACCAGGAGAGGCACGAGGTGTGTGAGCAGAGCCCCAGGCTGGCAGGATGTCTGAAGCGAGGTGCACTGTCCTATCCTGGGGGTTTATACTCGGGATGTGACTATTTGGCCAGCTGGAGACATCCTTGGCACAGAGGAGGGGGCCAGCAGGGCCCAGGCTAACGGGGAGGTAGCCATACCCTGCTCTAGGTCTCTGTGCTGCTTTGGGTCTATTTTGCACCGCTCTAGGTCTTACCACAGCCCAGCGTGAGTCACGGCAGAGCCGGGAGCTGAGGACGGTTGGCTCCCTGGAAACGGCTGGTAAACAGCAAAACACAGGCCACGGGGCTCGAAACCGTTACGGGGTGCCTGTCCCCTCTCTGTCCCCATGCTGGGACCCCACCGCAGCCTCGTCTCGAAACCGTTACGGGGTGCCTGTCCCCTCCCTGTCCTCTCTGTCCCCATGCTGGGACCCCACTGCAGCCTCGCGCAGGCAGCCCTGCAGCCACGCTAGTGCAAGGGCTTGGCATGCACACGTGTGTGCCTTGGGTGTGCAAGTGATTGCTGTCCCTGCTGGGTGCATATGTGTGCAAACAGGCTCAAGCACCCCCATACCATGTATATATGCATCCCTTGCACATACAGACTCTGCAGAAAGCCAGGGGGGCACGCAGGCAGTGCACCCCCAGTGCTGCCAGTCTCTCAGGTGGTACAGCTTCTCCAGCAAGGGCTGTCCCCAGGGAAACGGGATGCCAGCTGTGTTTGCACTGGCCATTTCTCTATAGGGGGTGTCAGGGGTGCTACCGAGTTCCCAGCTGCTGGGACACTGTCTGTCTGTCCTTCCACACCTCACAGCTGGGGCAGCTTTGGGCTGCAGTGATGAGCTCTGCCCCTCCAACCTGGCCTTGCTGCACCCCCACACCCTGGCTGCATCCCCAGGAGTTTGGAGTCTGAAGTCCTGTTTGCCACCTCTCCCCCCTCCCCATGGCCCTGGGATGCCCCACAGCCCTCCCATGCCTTTGTGCAGGGGGGCACAGGCGATGGCACCTGGGCAGACCCTGCTCATCGCAACCATTTGGCAAAACCCACTCTCCCCAAACCACTTGCTCCGGACCAGCCTTCCTCCCACGGGTGGGCAGAGCCCTCTCCTGTCCCCGCAGTGTGGTGTGACACTGTGCCAGCCAATGGCACAGGGCAGCCCCAGCAGAAACCCCTCCCTGCGCCTGGCACATGCCACCGCAGCTGAGCCCGGCCCCGGTGCTGTCCCCGGGGGTCTCCCGGGAGCAGTGGGAACGGAGAAGGACCACTGAGCTGAGCACCCAGCCAGCCTGTCCGTGCAGTGGTAAAGGGAAAAGGGCTGCCTGGGGTGCACAGGGCCTGGTCCCCATCTCCTGCTGGATCTGAGGGCTGGAGAAGATTTATCAACACCCCTACATCACCTGAAGATCTCCTATGCCCTTCCCAGGCCCTCTGGTTATGGAAAACACCCTTCCCAGAACATCCCTCCTGGACGCAATGTCCCCTTGCGCTGTGCCCCCGAGGGCAGCGGCACACACTGTGCAGCACCCAAAGAGGGACAGGGCCCTCCCTTCCCGCTGGCACCCCGCTCCCTGGCCCTCTGCCCCCACCAGCCCCTGGCCCCACAAGCATTATTCCCCTGGTGCAGCGAGGCTCCTGGGCTGGCGTGGCACCCCAGCCCTCCCCCGGTTCCTCCCCACAACGGAAGCACATTGCGTGAGGAGACAAACCACGGGCGGCAGAGCCAGGCTCCCCCCGATTCATCGCACCCCGTGTCCCGGGGACGAGTCAAGCTCACCGAGTCCCCAAGGCGGGGAGGTGGGTGACAGCACAGTCCGGGCAGCGGAGGGTTAATTCTGGCCACCACGGGCCGCCCGCCCTTCCCGCAGCTCCGCGGCGCCCTGAGGGTTAACGCGCCGCGGCAGGAAGTTTCTAAGAAACGGCTGATTTGTAAGAAAAAGAGAAGCTGCTGCTGCGCAGAGTGGTGTTTTCCCGGCGGGGGAGGGGGGGGAATGCTGCCGGCCCGGCACCCCCGCACCCAGCACCCCCGCACCCCGAACTGCACTGGGGATTGCAAATGTGACACTGGGAGGAGAGGGGACTGTGGACCCCCTCCTTCCCCCTTGTCCTGGGGCCAGGGCCCATCTGGGGTGAGGAAGGGGATGGAAATGGAGACCAGGATGGGGATGAGGATGAGGGTGAGGATGAGGATGGGGGTAGGATGGAGATGGGATGTGGATGGAGAAGGGGATGGAATTGGGGGTGTGGATGTGGGTAAGATGAGGATGGGAGTAAGGGTGAGGTGGGATGTGGATGGGGATGAAGACAAGGATGTACAAGAGATGGGGATGGGGGTGGGGGAGGGGAAGGGGGACAGCCTGAGGATTGTCTCTCCCACCCTGCAGGGGCAGGCTGGGCTTCTAGAGCTCCCTCCAGCCAGGGTCACCCCAGGGACACGATGGACAAAAGGGGCTGGGGGACATTTGTTGCAGAGAAGAGGAGCCCACGTGTAGCTGATGCTCAATGCACCGTGCACAGGGCAAGCAGCTGCCTGGGAGGACGTTCGAGCAGCATGGAGAGAGTCAAAGGGTCTGGAGGTCCACCCGAGGGGAGCCCACGTGTAGCTGATGCTCAATGCACCGTGCACAGGCAAGCACAGGAGGACGTTCGAGCAGCATGGAGAGAGTCAAAGGGTCTGGAGGTCCACCCGAGGGCCAGGTCTATGTGGGGAGAGCCCCCCCCCAGCTCTGCACACTCCTGCTCTCTCCCCACTGGCCCCGCAGAGCTCCACATCCCATCTGGGAAGACTCATCTGCAGCCAAAGCGGTCGGCCTTATGCAAGCGTCCCTCCCCGCTCCTCGAACGCCGTGTCCCAGCCCGGCCCAGCCCCGCGGGAGCCTCGCAGATAAAATAGTAGCTGGGATTTTCCACCCAGGACCCCAGTGCCCCCAGTGGATCCAGATCAGCTCATGCCTCCAGGAGGGCCAGCGTTAGCCCACCTCAGGCTGCCTGGGACCACCCACAGGCCCTGGGAGCCCTTGGGAAGGGAAAGCCGTGCTATGAAACAGAGGTTCCTGCTGGGGAGCAGCACGAGTTGTGGCTGCCAGGCCCGAGCAAGTAGTGGCTTGTGGAGATCTGTGCACGGCAACCTGGGCTGCTTGGGCTCTGCTGCAGCAGTCTCCTGAGATCGTGAGCACAAGCGCTGCATTGGCACTGGCGTCTGCCCCGGCTGGGCAGGAGAGGGCAGAGATGCCATCTGAGGATGGCAAGACTGGGGCAGCTGGGAATCACCCCCCCAGGGGCCCTGGCAGCAGCACAGGTGGGGGTGAGCAGAGGGGCTACTCCCCTTTTGGGGCTGCACCTGGGCCTGGGAGGGTGCTGAGAGCTGGGAAGATGCTCAGAGCTGGGGTCCTGGTCCATCCTGCCTCCCTCCCCACAGCTTGGCAGCACCTGCCCTTCTGCCGTGCCTCAATTTCCCCTCTGCTGTGTTTCATGTCCCCTGGGAAGGGGTTTTCTCCAGGGCAGGGACAGGCTGAAACCCCAGTGCTCCCACAGACAGTCCCCAGCTGGGGAGAGGGCTGCAGGGGCAGTCAGAACCAGGGAAAGGAGCTGCTTCCAGTGTCTGTGCCAGGACCAGGTTCTGGCAGAACTGCTGGCAGACCTGCCCACCACGGGCACTCTTCAGCCGTGCCCGTCACCAGCTCTACCCACCCATGGGTGCTGGCACCCGTGGGGTGCAGGCAGCACCTCCTGAGATGGCACAGACCATCCTCCCAGAGAAGCTGATGCTGTCCCAGCATGTACCAGCCACAGGGACCCAGCCCAGAGCTGTGCCCTCCCTCATGGTGCCGGGACGGGACCCAGCAGTGCCAGCCTTCAGCCCCACCAGGGTTTCCATCCCCCAGGCAGATCATGGGGCTGTTTCCCCCTCCCAGGTGCCACCCCCTGTCACCCCTGCAGCCCCGAGGGGATGCAGACCCCCTGGAGCCAGAGCCCAGGCTGCCACGGAGGGCAGGGGCTGGGTGCCGGGGTGGGGACCGGGGGCAGGGGTGTGGGGTGAGTATGCCGTGTTCCCCAGCGGTTTGTGGTCCCCGGCACCCTGTCTCGACACCCAGTGGTTGTTGGTGTCAGGAAGTGAAATAAACAGTGGGGCAGTCTCCAGGCAGCGGGCGCAGGCAGCCCCGGAGGCCGGGCTGAGACATGGCCACCAGCACCTGCCCTCAGGCACAGCACCTCTTCTGCCTCCCCAGGGACTGCTGGGGATGCCTGAAGGGAGCAGGCAGGGCGTTTCCACCCCCGGCCGGATCCTCCTCTCCATCCTCTGGTGTCTGCCCTGTATCCTTGTGGGCCGTAGGATGAGATTTCCCGTTGGGAAAAAAAGATAGTGCCCTGAACACCTCCATGGCTTGTGGTCTGTGGGCTGCAGCCATGTCCTCAGCTTGCCCAAATGCTATGGCCTGGAGAGATGATGGGTCCAGCTGTCTCTAAAGGTCCCTGCATGTGCCACATGGATGTCACGCTTTGGGGAGCTGGCAGCTCTCCCATCCCCAGGCATCTGGAGAAGGGGAGCCCAGAGAGGAGCATCTGCCCACAGTCTGCTGTGGGTCAGCACGTGGAGCCGCACAGCCACAATTGTGTCCCCATGGTGAAGTGGCTTCATGTGCTGGGGTGATCCTCTGGGTAGAGGCTTCCCACAGCTGGGACAGTGGTGGGAGCTGCTTCTTACAGCCACAAAAGGATTTCAGCTTCTCAGAGAGAAACAAGGTCCAGCACCAAGGAGCTGAGCTTAGAGGAACAGCAAGAGAGGTGAGGGAAGGGATGGCATTTGAGGATTGTGTTAAAGATAAGCAGGAGATGATGTAGAACAACAGTATTGACTACAAAAAGAGCTGAGGAAGGTGGAAATCAGCTGGGTCATGCGGGAGAGTGAAAAAAAATACACAAGAGACACAAACAACCTGAGCTGCCTCCTGCCTGTCTGTGCCAGAGCCAGTGCAACTGCTGCGCAAGGTTAATGGGATCTATTAGAGGCGATAAGGAGGCTGCTGAGCAGTAAAATGTTCCCAAGAAAGTGAACTTCCTCATTCCTGCCAAGAAAGGGAGATTCATTCAGGGCAAACAGCACCAGAACAAACAAATCAATTAGAAACAGCAAGTTCTCGAACTCAGACAAACACCCGGGGGACCCGGAAGGCTTTTGTGTTGGAAGAGCCACGCTCGGAGCAAACACTTCCACCCAGGGGACTGCCACATAATGAATGAGCAATGGGAGCTTGAGAAGGTGCCAGGGATTAGCCAGGATTTAGGGGCCTGGGGGACCTGGCCAATTTGCTTTAATTGATCATTAGAAACAGCATAATCCCCGGGAAAATCAGTGTGGGAAATCCAGGCGTCCAGGCTCCAGGAGGACTTTGCTGGGGCTTACAAGAAGGCACAAGTCACCGAGGGGTTGCCTCCATCTCAGAATGGGGTACAGAGGCTCCCGAGCATAAGCAGCCTGGCTTGTCCCATGACCCTCTCTCCCCGAGGGAACCCTGGGGAAGGTGGATGTCTCCATTCTGTCCCCCCATGTCCCCAAGCTCAGGGCTGCTGCCTGGGGAAGGGGCCAGCCAGTGACCTCAGCACGGGTGATAATGGGGGCAGATCTGCACCAGGTTTACACCATCCCCAAACACTGCCATGGAAATTTCCCCTGAGCTCAGCACTTTGATTTCTCTGGCCAGTGTTTAAGGTCTGTCCCACCAGCCTTCCCAGCCCCGTCAATGATTACCCAGGCGGGAGGTTGCCCAAGAATCACCTGGACAGGAACAGGTCAGGAACGACATCCCCGAACAAACACAAACAGCCCTGGCCCGGGCAAGGTGCCAGCTCCGGTCGGCTGCTGCGACAGCCCTTTGCTGACACAGACAGTGGCATCTGAGGCCACCCACCGCCCTGCCACCCCAGAGCCATCTGCTGCGGTGGGACCAACAAGAACACCCCGGAGGAGCCCAACCACCTCCCTGCCCCTGCAACGCCAACATCCCCTCACAATGGAGGAGACGCTGGCCCAGTGGAGGCGGTGGCACAGCAGTGCTGCCCTGTGGCAATCACCTCCTGCATGCCCTATGTGCTTGCCAAGGCAGGTGTGGCAGGGAGGAGGGCACCCGCCGGCTGCTCGGGTACCCTACAAGGAGAGGAATGTGGGTGCAGGGCACACCCTGCTTCTGCTGCCTGCCCAGTGCCCTGGCATCACCCTGGCATCGCCCTGGCATTGCCCTGGCATTGCCCTGGCATTATCACTTGACAAACTCATGACCACTTCCTACCCTTCCCCGGCAGCCCCTGGCTCTGGGGAACGGCTGCGGCTCAGCCCTTTTCTGGGCTGGCTCCTGGCGTGGTGGGCGGCTCTGCGCCACGGCTGGCCCGTGATCTCTGTCCTGTTTGGGGACCCAGGGACAGTGGCACGATAAACCCTGTCAGGGTCAGACAGTTGATCATCTGCTGTGAATTGCCTTTCCTATCATCAGCCCTCGTCACGGGGAAACAGCCGCCCAGCTCACGTACGCCAGATTCCCAGGAGTCTGACTGGCGGGGATGGCTCCTGCAAAGGGGAAGAGAACCCTGGAGGCCCCTCAACTCTGGAGCAGCTGCCTTGGGAACCCGCTTCTAACCCCAACTCTGCCAACCCAAGACTGGGCTAGGACCAGCTAGGGCTCCTCGTTTCCCCTTTCCCACCCCTCAGGGTCTCCAGGAAACTCTCCCACTCACAGAATGGGTGCCCTAGATGAAGAAGGAAGAGAGGTGTGGGGTTCCCCTCCTTCAGGCACGAAATGGGGCTCCTGAACTGCCAGGAGCATCCTGGTGCTCTGCAGTCTGAAACATCACTGTGGTCCCATTTTTAAGCAGCAAACCATAGCACAAGTGTCACCCCCTGCCCACAGCCCCCGTGCTGCTGCTGCTGCCCCACACTGCTGGGAGGAGCCCCATGAGGATGCTCACGCCTGGGCGATGTAGGCAGGCTGGGGGGTCAGTGCTGACCTGGAGCCCTTCGGCTGCCCTGCCCCCCCTGCGGTTCCCCAACGCGCTCCCCGAGCAGGCTGACTGCGGGGTCGCAGGCAGTGCGGTGGCTGGCACGTCCCCGCTGGGTCGGTGCCACTGGAAGATGCTCCCACGGCTGGAAGGCGGGGGGGTGTGACGGGGGGAGCTGCCGCCTTGCCAGCACCCAGTTACTCATTCTCCAGGAGGGAGACCTTTGGACGGCAGAAAGTTCGAGGCTTGGGGAGGGCGGGGGCGAAGGCAGAGTCCGGGCTTGGATGTGGCTGCCCATCCTCTCCTGGCAGGGTCACCACCAGGCTGGGGACACCGTTTGTGGAGCCAGGAAAATGCACTACAGAGGGGCTGGTGCATCTCCTCCAGCAGCAAAGCCCATACATCAGGAGGCCCTTTTTAGCTCCTCCATTTGCTTACACCCCCCTCGATTTGGGCTCAGACCCCTGCAGCCCATGCACAGGACAGGTGGGCATGCAGAGCCCTGTCCCTGTCTCAGAAAGGTCTGAGCTGCGGTGCCATCCCACCGTGGTGTGAAGGGGCTCCTTGGAGCATGGCTGCAGCCTGGGGACAGCTGCAGAGAGCTCATCCTGGGCAGGAGAGCAGCTGGGACTCTCTGGGCTGTCCTCATCCCAATGTCCACCCCACACCGGTGCCAGGCTGGGCTCACGCAGCTGCAGCAACAGCCCCTGCCCAATGCTTGGCAGCAGGAGGGACCACCGGGCACTGCGGCTGCTTGCCGGCTGCCTGGGCTCCCAGCCGGGACCAGCTTCCTCCCAACGAGGCTCCCAATTAAACCAATTTCTTGGACGGCTCCAGCGATGCAGGAGTCAGAGGCTTTGTAGTTGTGCGGCCCCTCTGGCCACCCCCAGGGTCTCCCTGTCCCCCCGGCGCCCTCCCTGTCCCGGGGCAGCACCTGGTCTCTTGTATAACCCGCGGCCCCACTCCCCCCGGGCTGAGCCGCCGCCGGCCCTGCTGCTCTCCATGCGCCTCATTGGGAACATATCCCAGCGGGAGCCGAGCACCGGGGACTGTCCCGGCCTCGCCAGGCGAAAACAAGGCAGCGCCATGCTGGGATGTGAGCTGGAGGCACCTCTGAAGCTGCCGCCCGGGCCGGGTCCCGCTGGTGCCAGCCCGCTGTGCCCAGGAGCCGTGGCGCCGAGCAAAGTGGCACATCAAAGCGTCTCCTGCCTCAGCTCCCCACCGACCCTGGCCAGGCACAAAGAGGGGATTTGGAGGGGAGTGTCAGGGAAGACGGGAAGGCAGGGCCAGGATCCCCATTGGGCTGGGGCTCGGGGGCATGCCAGCCCTGTTTTCCCTGCTGGGGAAACAGGCATCCTCCTGCGCCAGGCACCCCCTTCTGCTTGCCAGAGCTCAGCCCTAGCTTATAACAAACGCCCAGAGTGGCTGGGGTCAAGCAGGGATGGGACAATCCACGTGGGAACACGGCGGGTGACAGAGCAAGGCTCACAGGCACAGCCTGTGCTGGTGGCTGGGGGCACAGGGGACACCAGGGTGGGCTTAGCTGTTCCTCCCAGGCACAGGAGCCATCCCATAAACCCAGGACAGATGGGCGGATGGACGGCATGGTGGCAGAGACCTGCTCTGTCTCATGGGAGGATGCTCTGAGGACGTTGTGGCAAACTCCTGGGGCAGTGACTGCAGGGGGACAGACCCAAAGGCCTCCCTCTCCAGGTGGGACAGTGGCCGGGTGGGACACACGCCCGGGTCCCTGTGCCAGCCCGTGGCGTGGGGGCAGTGCTGGGGGCAGGAGGGACATGGGCTGGGGGCAGCAGACAGACAGAGCCCATTTGTGGGTGGCAGTGCTGCTGCTGGCCCCGCTGTCACCGGTACCGTGGGAGAGTGCACCCACAGAGGGACACGCACACAGCCCTGCACCTGTACCCACCATCACACACGCACACACCTCTGGGACGTGTAGGGGGAGGGAGGGGGACCAGACCCTCACTGTTGCCCGCCGGGCAGCCCCTGGGATGGCTAAAGGCTCCAGAGGTACTGGGGAGCGGGGTGTGAGCAGCTCGGCTGCCTGTGACAGCGTCTCAGGACCTGAGGTCCAGCAGCAGATGTGGGGTGGAAACCCCTGGTGCTGCTGTCACCCGGAGCCCCGGCCCCCTGCCCCCAGCGCGGGGGCTCTGGGACAGAAGGCAGCAGGGATCCGGGGAGCCGGGGATCCAGCAGCCGTGCTGCAAGCAGCCTGAGTGGCAAAACACCGCACAATCGGCTGCCGGCAGCCTCTGGCAGATGCGGTAATTATTGTTATTATTGTTATTACAATAACAATAACAGCAACAACAGCAGCCACTGCCTGCTACAGTTGCATCATTGCTGGGGTCATTGCCATTGTCACTGCGCTTAGAAATTGCCGCCCCGAGGGCAGGAAGCCGGTGGGAAGGGGAACCCAGGGCAAGTGCTGGTCCTGTGGTCTGTCCCCTCGGTCTGTCCCCTCTCTCCAGGACAGCCGGGACTCCGCTCCATTGCCTGCAGGTGCCTTAATGTCTGGATGGAACAGGACAGGCGGACGGGGCTGCGGACGGACTGACAGCTCCAGAGCACCCTGCTGGCCCAGGGGCTGCACCTCCTCCCTGAGTGGCTCCCGAGCACCCTGCCAGCAGCTCACCCTGTCCCCAGGGCCTGACAGGGTGTCATTTGGAGGACAGCCAGGGCGGGTGTCACTGCCCAGAGCTCTGCCCCTGCCAGGGAGGGTGCCCCGCTCATGGGACAGCACTGCTTGGCTTTCCAGCTCTCCTCCCATCCCAGCAAACGTGTCCATTAATGGAGGGATTATTAGGGAATTAGGGGTTTGTGCGGTAAGCGGGTCTGCTCTGAGGGCTGCTGAGGGATGGGGATTACCCTGGTTTAGTGCCAGCAGCTCCCCAGCCAGGGCTGGTGCTGCTGGAGAGCTGAGCCCCACGGGTGCTGGCACCCAGTCCAGCTGGCGGCTCTGCTGCCTTCAGGGAGCCGAAGCAGGGGTGCTGCATGCCTTTTCCCTCCGTGCCACCCACCTGCCCTCCACCTACACTCCCGGAGGGGTCCTGCTGCGTGGCTGGGGCTCCCAGCTTGACTAGAGACCGAGTCGGGGGTGCCCAACCTCCTGCTGTGGTGGAGCAGTGCCTGGGAACCAACACCACCCAAAATCTTACCAGCTGCCCTGGGCAAAGGGAAGCAATCCCCAGCTTCCCATAACTGCTCATTCTTCCCTAATTTCCCATTTATGAGAAGCACACAGACTCCCAGCACAGGCAGCTCGCACCCAGCAAAGGCACCCACCCCTCCTGCTCTGTGCCAGGGTGCCTGCTTCCTTCAGGATGCCATGAGGCACCAAAGCAGCCGGAGCCCTGGGCCAGGCAACTGCTGGCTGAGCCCCAGGAGCACCCCGGGGTGTCTCTGGCCAGCCCCAGCTCTGTCCTGCTGCAAGCAACACAGCCGTGACAGCACTCACACATCTCCTGCTGAATGCTGCTGCATCACCACGCAGAGGGCAGGAAGGTCCTTCCCAGCCCAGAGAGCAAATCCCTCCTGGGAGCCGGCCCGCATTACGCTAAGGGGATTTCTGCAGCAGCAGGGCTGCCCAGAGCCCCCCCAGCCACCCCGGGGCTGCAGCGTCACGCCGAGGGGGACAGAGCACATGTGCTGGGACGTGTGAGCAGAGACCCTGCATGAGGGTCTTGGGCTGGGCATCCCACCAGTACCCAAATCTGTGATCTCTCGTCGGTTTTGTACTGGGGAAACAGAGAAGCAACGTGTCATTTTAGCATCTCTGAGGAACCGCTGCCATGGCAGAGCTGCTGAAATGACATGTTGCTCCTGCTCCCCCAGTACAAAAGTGCCAGCAGCGCCGATGCTCTCCTGATACATCCCAGCCCTGCACAAGATGCACTTGCTGTCAAAAGACAAGCTCTGTTGGAAAGTTCCCATCAAGCTGACCTCCCGTTCCTGAGTCCCAGCAGCTCCCGGTCCACCCCAGTCCACTCTGCCAGCTCCCCTCCCCTCTACCTGCCTGGCAGAAAGGCTTTGTGTGTTGGTGAGCCCTGGGCACTGCCAGCACAGCGGGGCTGGGCTCTGCCCACACTGGAGGCGATTAGACAGCTGGAGGCTGCTGAGAATAGCATGGGCACACCATGGGAAAGCTGTAATACTAATTAATCCAGCCACCAGCCTGCGGCCGGGTTAGATCTTCCAGGGCTGGCAGGGAGTGGGCAAGAAGAGAAAATGTCCCTGCAGTGTGTGGGTGTCTTCACCAGCACCAGGCTGCATCCCTGACCCACAGCTCGAGGTGACCCCATCTGACCAGGGCTGGGAGAACCACCCCCTCTCCCCTTCCACCACCCTGGGGTCACTACAGGTCCAACCCTGGTGGCCAAGAGGGGCTGGGAGCCAGGCGTGGGAAGGTGACGCGATTACTTCATGGCCCAGAAGGTGCTTTAGGGCCCCCGTCCGTCCCCCCCAGCCATGGGCCAGCCGCCCGGTGTGCTCATCCCCGCGGCATCTGGGGCAGCCGGGTGCCAGCAGCCGGGCACACGCTCTATATAAGTCCAGCATGTCTGCTCTCTGCCTGCTGCTCCCACTGCTGGGGCAAGCGGGCGCTGAGCCAAAAATGCCATTCCCTTCCTGCCTCCTCAGGGCAGCAGGGCTGATGGAGCTGGAAAACTCATGGGGAAGGTTGGGGACAGAAACCAAACCCCAAGGCTGGCCTGGACCCCCCCACTGCACCCCATCGCTGGGATGGGTCCCATCACTGGTAGGTTATCTGCTGCCATGGCTCAGCAGCCTTGCCTTCAGCCTCCTTCTCCACCTCCCAGGAGCCTGCAAACTGCTTCAGGGCAGCCTGGCTCTGCCCACACCTTCTGCCCCCTCCATGAGCCCCACAGCTGGTGGGGCAGCACAAGGCCAGCTCCTCCAGGGCAGCTTCCAGGGACGGGTCCTCAGCACTGGGGCAGGACCCAGCCCTCAAAAGCATCCCAGCACCCTGAGCCCCCGCTCATCCCATCCCAATGTCCTGGTTAGAGACAGTTTGGAAGTGGGGAACACAGGTACCCACATGTACTGACCAAGGCACCAGTCCGTCTGGGCCGAGAAAGAAGCTGGAGGTGCTTTCCAGCCCAAACCACTTTCAAGAGGGATCAGTTCCCAGACACACCAAAACCAGAACATTTTCTTCCCGTTTCAAGCTTAATTATTGCATCAGGAGTGATTACTTTTAACTGAAGCCATAAACCTGGAAACAGGCACTATGCTTCTGCTTTGTTTCTTTTGGGAATCCCCCAGTTTTCAAGTCTAAAAGATCTGATGCTTGACTGGTGTGAAGGGAGCCTGGTGGGGAGGACCTCTGGGCTGGAAGCTGAGGTGTGCTGTGCCCTCTATTTTTAGCAGCTGGACTCCCTCTCCTTTGCTTTGACCCTCTATAAACTCTGCATCTCCAGATCAAGATGCCTTGACACACCCAGCAAAGTTCTGCTCCCAGCAACGCTGTGCTGCTGCTGAAATCATGCAGAATGGGGCTTATTTTTGTGTTTAAAGCTGGTCTCCTCAGGTGATGCCATTCATCCTGTTGTACCCATTCCTGGAGAGGGAACATGTTTTGAAGTGGCTGCCGCATTGCAGGGCTGACGCCAGACGCGTGCCCAGGGCTGGCAGGATCAGTCCATCCTGTGCCCAGGTCTGTGCCCAGCTGGCCACACAGCAGCAGAGCGATGCAGGAGCTCCTCTGGGCACCCGTGCGGTGCCACTGGACAGCTCTGCCCGGACATGCCCACAGGAAGGGGGCTGCATTCCCCTGGTGTAGGGTCCTGCAAACCCCCGGTGGTGGATAGGCACCATGCCTCCACTCAGCCCTTTCCACACCTGGACCCTCCGAGCTCTGGGGCAGCCGTGCCGGAGCTGCTCCTCGGCCCGTGACCATGTTTGGGTGTTTTTGAGCCGGCGGATGACTCAGATCTCTGTTCCCGGCACTTGTTTACTCAGCCGGGAGGGAGCGGGGGGAGCGTGTGCAAGCGTGGCTGGCACCACAGGGGCTGAGCAGTGCCCGGCGTGCCCCCCATGTGCCACCTGCTCCCATCCCCGTGCCAGGGCTGGTGAGGGACAGCTCTCCTGGAGCGGGATCTCGCTGGACCCTGCCGAGCAGGGGAGAGCCCTGGAGGGGACATCCCTGGCTCACACCAGGACATGGAGCCAGGTCCAGGTCATTCCAGGGTGCTTTGCCCCCTCCCAGCAGGATCAGCCCAGCAGCTTCTTTTGTCCTCACTCCATTTCAATGCTATGCAGCCCCTCGCCCTTTGCCAGCCCTGACTGTGGCACAGCCACATCCCTGTCCTGCCGCCTTCTCTCCCTAGCAGCTGGCACGCGTCCCCTCACGTCCCGGTTGGCGGGGCTCATGCCATCAGGGTTTCTTGGAAACCAAGAGACTTCTTGGCCTGGCTGGAACAGCAGCTCAGCAAACACAGCGCAAAAATCCCCAGGGCTGAGCCGCTGCTCCCCTGCCTCGCCCTCAGCACCCAGCGATGCCCACGGCCCCTGGCACCCTGCAAGGGAGGGCAGAGAGGTGGCTCTGGGCTCCAGGTGCCACCACAAAGACTGTGGGTGCCACCAAGACGCCACCATGAAGCCCATAGCCGGGCAGGCAGGGGTCCAGGTACACAGAGGGGAAGGCTGTTGTGGGGACAGGGTTTCCCCCGCCTTCAGCTCAACGATGCTGGAATGGGACCCCTGGGGCTTGCCCGCAGCCCATGTGCTGGGGCTGGTGCTTGCAGGCTCTAGGGGAAATATCTGCCTCCACAATCTTCACTGTAGCAACTTGTTTGCTGTTAAGAATTGACTTTGTGCTGAAGAGACAAACTTTTTTTGGATTACTTGGTTCTCAGCCATGCAAACATCTGGCTTGACAAAGAAAATGGAAGAGGGAGAGAGAAAAATTCATCAAAGCCAGCTCCTCCGCCTGTTTCTCCTTCCCTGAGTGATGGGCTCACCCCTGTCAGAGCTGTGCAGTGGGACCGTGCCCAGACCACGCTGGCACAGACTGGGACTCCCCACTTGGGGAGCAGAGCTCTGGGGCCTCAGGCGGGGGGACCCCACAGCCTCACAAAGAGGGGGTGCTTTGGGACCCACCAACTCATCTGCTCATACCCAGTCCTCCAGGGACGGAGGTGTCACCAGTGGCACCACAAGCCCACCAGAGTGAGGAAGGCTGAGAACAAACCCTCTGAGCAACCTCTGCCCCCTACTCTGCCTCAGTGTTCACAGTTTGCACCCTCTTCCTCATGTGGTGATGGGTGGGGGCAGGATGAGAGGGGAAACCGAGGCATGGGTGGGTGGCACACTGTCCTGGCACCCGCAGCACAAGTCCACCCCTTTCTGGGCAGGCCCCAAGGCTGCGTTCAGCTGCATCCCCCTCTGACACCAAGCTGCAGGAGGGGAAGGGTATGTAAAATGACCCTAAAACCCTGGACTGCCCTGCGAGGACTTTCTGCACTGCAGCACAGTCCCTGATGGCAGGGTGGCTGCTGGATCCAGCCAGCGAGAGTCCAATGCTGCTGGTCTGCTGTGGCTGATCTGGCAGCCCTTGGCTCCGGGGGGTGTTCGTGGGGGATCCGGGAGCCTCTCCAGCGTCTCTCCCCACCACCTTGCACGGCCACAGGTGTCCTCCCAGCTCCACTGACCGCGGCAGCTCCCCAGGCTCTCTCTCCTTCGGCTGCTCTCTGTGGACACCCCAGGGCTTTCCTCCCCCCTGCCCTGCCCCAGCCCTCCCCATCCCCAACCCGACCATTGCTCTGAGAGCAGAAACCAAAGCCTGGCCCTTCCTGCCTGCCCACAGTGTCTCACAGCCACTACCCAAAATAGTTCAAAAAGCCCTAAAATAACCCACCACTGCCCACTCAGCCTGTTCGGTGCCTGAGGAAGACGTAGGAGTGCGTGCAAGGGCAGGGGTGGGCAAGCGGAGGGACCAGCTCAAAAAAGTACCTCCCGTGGGAGCATGTTTTCCCTGGGGCTGGGCAGGAAAACAGATGTTGTCATGGCAACGGCTCAGCGCTTTCTGCTTCCTCCCGCAAAATGGGGTGACTGCGACGTCAGCAGCCGGCTGGCCACCAGCGAGAGCGGCTCCAGCCTCCCCTGGCCGTGACTCAGCACTGGTCACTGGCCCCAGCCCCCCTGGCCCCCAGACAGGACAAGGACGAGCCTTCCCCGGTCACCCTCTCGCTATGCCTGGGCACCTCTAGCATTCCCAAAGTGCCCATCAGGTACTGGGATGTGGAGCCTGGGTCACGCTCAGCACGTTCAGGCTCGGAGATGGGGTGTCCCCATCCTCTCCAGCCCAGCTCTGCCTCAGCCAGGGCTACAGGTCACCCCCAGCCTGTCATCGATGTGTGAGTGACGGCAGCTCAGGCACAGCCACCCCTCTCCAGGCTCCCTCCCCCTGTCACAGACCCTCTCCACATCGTTCCCAGTGTGGGCACTCACTAAAGGCGTTTTACAAGCCCATCTGTGTGTGCACAGAGGATTCTTGGAGGAGGCAGGGCCGGGGGCTGTGTTGAAGGGTTTTTCAGGAGCAGTTTTCCTGGGAAGGCAGGGAAAGGACCCAAAGTCACAGCTGCCCTATTCCTGCCCGTTGCCACCCACTACAAACACCCAAACAAAGGAACAGCGGAGAAACAGCACCCAAAACCCCAGCCCCTCCCGAGGGCTGCAGCATCTCAGCCAGGAAAGCTGGGGACTGTCCCAGGGGAGCCCCGCTCTGCTGGCACCAGCACATGGTGGGAGCAGGCTCCTGACAGCCTTCAGCTCGCTCCCCTCAGCCCCAGGGTATCTCCTCCTTGGGCTGTCTCTAAGACTGGGGGCTTAGACCTCCCAAGACTCTCCTTATCCCTGGGGAAGGGGCCAGGAACCACCACCAGCTCCCCCAGGTCCTCAGGGTGCTTCCTCGCCTGGCCCTGATCCAGCTGGGATCCCCTTGCCCCAGGCCAGCCCAGCGCTGGCTGTTTGTGTGCTGCTGCCCTGGTTACCAGCCCCTGAGTCACCACCAGACCTCCCCGCGCCCAGGGAAGCCCACACTCATATTTTCCACGGGAAACCTGCGGCTCATTCAGGCTTTCGAGGTGGGGAGAGATGTCAACAGGGTGTGACACAGAGCAGGGGCCTCCAGGGACCAGGACTGCCTGCTTGGGGGGCTGAGTGCTGCTGGGACGTTGGGGTCCCTTCAGACCAGCGCAGCCGTGGGCTGCTTCTGCACAGACGTAAACACGGCTGCGGGGTGGTTTGCTCCATCACCCATTCAGCCACATCTCCATCCCCATTCCCAAGTCCTTGCCCATGCTGTCCTGCACTTCTGCCCCCTGGCCCCACGCATGGTGACCATGCCAGCCCCACACAGGGGACGTTGCCAGCCCCATGCCCAGCCAGCCCCAGGGTCATGGGGTTTCCAGGCAGACCCAGTCTGGCTGCGGGGCTGGGAGCTGGGGGAAGTGAGCTCAGATGCCAGGGAGATGAGGCAAAGCTTGGGCAACAGGGGATGCAGTGAGGCCATGGTGTGACGAGAGGCACCGTCACTTGGCAGCTGCAGACTTACAACAGCTTTTTCCAGGGAAGGTGGAAGAACGTCCCCTGTCAGGCAGCACTGCAGTGCCTCAACGTGAGCGCAGGGCTTGGCTCAGCACTGACGGGTCCCAGCCGCCCCAGGCTGATCAGGGTCGGGCAGGCTGGTGTTCACAAAGCTCCACATTCACCTTCATACCAAGCTGCCCCAGGAGGGATTCGGTCCCCAGGCGGCTGGTGCTGCCCCTGGGAAGAGCAGCTCAGTGGGATTTGGAGATCCAGGTTCTCCCTAGAGCCTCTCTATCCCGAGAGTGATGTGAGGACACACAGGCAACCAGGATCCCGAGCTCTGCGGACCCAACTCCTCCCCGACATTGGGCTGTTGGGCTCTGATAGTAAAGCCAGACTACTGCCAGTCAGCCAAATCCCTTCCCCCTTCGGGGCAAGCGGCGCCAAATGGCTCTCAAACAAACAGCAGCAGAAGCTTTCCTTGTCCGGAAAACAGCCCCAGGGCAGATGAGGATACAGAGAGGGGGGTTCTGATGCAGTGGCTGCAGGGGAAGGGGACTCCTCCCTCATTTTGGGGGATGCTGCTCGGTCCCACCTGCATCCCTTCACACGCGCTGCCTCCCAGCCTCCCATCACCCCACCGTCCCGTGTCCGGCTCGTTCGCAAATCTCCCGCTTGGGTTGGAAAGAGGCAAAATCACCCGGTTGGGTTGGAAAAACTGATGAATCAGGACAGGGAACGAGGTGGCAACCCCTCACTGGCCACTCCAGATGTCACCGGGGGTGGGTGACAGTCAGGATGCCAGCTCGTGATGCCGTGCCAGAGGTGAGCGGGTACGCTGCTGCTGCCGGGGCAGACAGTGGGGCAAGCAGATTTCCTGCAAGGCACTGTGTCACCTCCAGTCCTTCCTCTTGCCCAGACAGACGATGGACAGACAGAGGGAAGGCCCCCTGGGTGAGCAACCTCGGTGCCTGCTTGCGGGTTCGCTCCCCACACGTGCAAAGGAGCAAGTGGGGAACGGAACACTCAAGCAGGCACGGAGTCTGCTCACCCCTCCCTGCCAGCAGGCACTGAGGGCAAACTGGGGTGCTGATGGGCTGCCCATGGTGATCCCCCCCCAGCAGGGAACCCAGACAGCCTCAGCCCCTGGTTCTGGGTCAGGCCAGCAGCTATGGGGCATTCCCCCAGCCTCATATCTGCACCACATGCCCCCAGCTTGCCTTCCCTGAGTGAGGACCAGCTCTACCTGGGGCAGCCTGGGAAAGATTGGGGGGCTCTGGAGGGAAATGGCAAAAGTAAAAAAAAAAAAAAAAAAACTCTCAAAAAAAAGTCATCGCAAGAAATGCCGCCGCTTGCTAAGCCAAGCCTGGGTTCCCCAGGCATCCCCTGTGGCTCCCCGAGGAATTGGTAGCCCCCAGACCCCAATGCAGACATATTGCTGGCATTTTGCTCCCCCCCCACCAATGCTGCAAAATCCCCCAATTTTGCAGTGCTGCAAAATTATCCCAGGCTCCCCAAAACTCAGCAGCATCGGGGGGGTTCCATCCCCTGCTAGGGCTGGCCATGGTGGGGGCCAGCGATGCTGAAGGCCCTCCTCGTGTCTTCTCCTGCTCCCCCCCGGCCCCACAGCCCCCTAGCCCCACCAGCACGGGCTGCAGGATTGCGAGGAACCAGCATCTGGAAGGGATCAGCGCCGCCGACCGCTGCGGGGCTGGGGCGGGGGGGGCTATAAATAGCAGCAAGTTTCCAAATCAAAGATTAAAAACAACAACACCACATGAAGAACACAGGCTGCAGCGCTGGCTTTGCTGCCCAGTGTGTTTATATATATAGTCATTTCTTATTTCTAGCTTGTTTTCAATCTTCCCTCACTGCTGTGATGTTCTGCGTCTGTCCTCTTTCCCACTGGGCAGCTTCCCAGAGACACATTTCTTGGAAGGTTGTAACCTCTTTAGTAGCTTTAAAATGAATCCCAGGCAGGAATGTCCTAGGACCCATTTTCTGCTAGTTTAGCAAACAGCTCACTGGCCTGTTCCTGGCCTCCAGGCTGGCCCTGGTGGCCCCAGGGATGCAGTGGGCACCACAGAGAACCAGTTGAGGGGACACCAATGTGGGTGGATGATGTTTTCTGGGGGACCTCATTGGCATCAGGAAAGTCTCAGCACCTCTGAGGAGACACCGGATGGACACATGAGTGTAACCCTCATGGTGAAGAGGTGGCACTGGTGGAGAGATGAACTGTGGAAATATTGCCCAGTGGCTTTGGCCCGTCCCCAGACAGCATCCCTCACTCGGGCATGGGCCAGAAACAGACAGTCCTTGGGACTACCCAAGCCTAGTCCCAGCAGCTGGGTCCTAGCTGGACTCAAGGGCAATTCCCCATGCTGGGAACAGCCTGGGAACAGCCAAGGCATCCCATGGGTACTTCCTGCTGTCCCTCCTGGTGCCCAGGGATGGCACAAGACCACAGTCACTCTCCAGCTTCTCACAGCCACCACAGCTCCTGGACGTGCATGTTTCAGGGACCATTTGTGGCCCTGACCTGTTCTGCAGGGCCGTGGCCCGCAGCTCCCAGCAAGCACGCTGCCAGCGCCTGGCCAGGGAACTCGGGTGTTGGAAGACAAGGGAGAGAGAAGAAATCACAGGTTTTCCCCAGCAAATTATTCCCCAGCAAATTATTCCCCAGCTCGAAATCCCCAGACACAGCTCAAGCCCCTCAAGCCCTGGGTGAGTCCCTGCCCTCTACCCAGGGCACCTCAAATAATGGCAAATAATGGACAGCCCGGCCCCGGCAAGCACCGCACGTGGGCTCATGCGCAGAACTACTCGGAAGCCGGTGCTGCTGTGTTTATCCCAGCTTTTTATTGCCTGCTGAAGTTGTTTTCATGGAAGGGCTGAGGTTTGGCAGGATCTCCACTGGCAGCCGTGCCGGGATGCAGCCCAGGCCAGGATGGCATGGCACACATGCTCAGCCTTCATTTGAGAAATAAGCTCATAAATCTGCTTAATATGTCCAATGAGTCATTCCCGCACCCCATGGGCTCCCTTCCCGCGAGCAGAGCCTCACTGTCCCTGCTCCGGAAAAAAAACACAAGGGAAAAGAACACAGGGAAAATAACACCTAAGCAGCATCCCTTGAGCAAGAGCAGCAGCCCTGCCCGCACCCCTCTGCAGCCTCGCCGCCCCCCAGTACCCCCAGGCTCCCCGCAGAGGAACCAGGAGCTGCCTGGTGATGCGCTGCCACATCCCTGACTCACGGCTTGCACAACCACAGCAGCCCGACGGCCTCCAGCCCCCCTCTCCTGGCCTCCCCGGGCCAAGCAGGGAAGAGGACAGCAGGCACTGGAGGCAGCTCCAGCTGAAAAATGCAGGGATCACCTTTGCAGCCACCCCTTGGGATGCTGGTTGCCGCTGGCTAAAACCAGGTGAAAGCTTCCTGGGGACCAAAAGGCACCTGAGGCCACAGTGATGGCTACAAGGAGCCCGTGGCTGATACCAGCCTCGGGAGCCAGGTGGGGAACAACAGGGCAGCCGTTTGCAGTAACAGTGAGAGAAACTACCATGTCAGTGGGATCATGGCCAGCACCTCGCCCCCCTGGGCTCCCCAGTGGGGACGTTGACCATCAGCAGAAGCTGGACATTCACTGTGCATCTTTGGGGCTGCCCGGGGTTTTTTGATACAGTCAGAATCCAGTGCAAGGTCTTCAAGAGCAAGAGCGAGACATTTGGGCTGGGTGAGATGAGACAAGGCTGCTTGGGTCAAACAGCTTTGTGTCCCCCATCTCCAGACAGCACGGGCAGGGTGCGAGGACATCCCCGCATGAGATCGACCTCAGGAGCAAAGGCTGATGCTAACAGCTGGGTAGAAAGCCAGACAGATGCCATGAGGCTGATGGACAGGGACCCCAACCTGCCTCCCTGTCCCAGCCCTGAGACCCCGGGGCTATCCAGCCCCTGTCCCTGCACCACCTTGGCCGGGGACCACCCCAGTCCTGCAGCCACCAAGCAAGGAGCAGCCCCCGCCTGTCCCACGGGGACCGTCCCTTCTCCTGGCGGTGGGGCTGGCGTAGCCAGGAGCCACTTCTCTGGGGCTGTTGGCCGTGTGCCCACAGGCAGAGCCGCTCGCGCCCCTGTGGGTCACTGGGCTGGTTGTCGGAGCTCCAGCTGAGCCACGGCTGGGAACGTCCTGGCCCCAGGCAGAGGGGAAGCTGGGAGGCACGGCCGGGCAGAGCGAGGCAGGCTATTACTAGCCCAGCCTGGCACCGAGCTGCCCGGCTTCACTTCTGCAGCAAGGGTTGTGCCACCGACCCACTGTACTGTCAGTCTGTTCCCTCTCCAGATGCTGAATACTCTACAAACTCATCCCACAAGGAAGCAATTAAGTGGGCTGTGTGCTAATTTGGGGCAGGGAGCGGATGGAAAGCCTCACGCTGTGCTGTCACCGGGTACACGGGTGTAGGGACCAGTCCTGTCCCACAGCGGGGCTGGACATTGCCCCCGCTCAGCGCAGACCAGGAGCAGAGCCCAACAGATCCATGTGGTTTTGATCCTCCATACGGCAGGAAGAAGCAGCTCCCAACTCCTTCGTGCCAGCGGATGGACACGGAGGCTCGTCACGTCGCTGAAATAGCAACAAGCACCTGAGGGGCCTGGGTGGAGTGTCCTTCTTGAAGGCTTTGGCTGCAGGAGTCCCGTGACTTCATGACAATCTCAGTTTTCCTTTTAAAGACAATGACACAGAAATAGTGAGTTTCCTGCGTTCCCAAGTATGGTGGGGGAAACTTGGAAACTTTTCTAAATATATGCTGAAAACGTCTGCAAAGGAAATGTCACTAGAGAAACGGTGAAAATAGGTGACTTGAAAAGAAAAGAAACCAAAATCCCATGACGTCTTTGGGAGTTGAACTCCTGGGATCACACACCACCCGTTGCCCTGTGACTGTGTGGCACCTCTCACCCTCTGAGATGCCCAGCTCCAGCATCTCTCCCAGATGATGCTGATCAGGCATCCTGACTCTGTGCCCCCAGGGGAAAGGACTTGCGGGGATGGAAGGAAAACCCAGAATGAGCCATCAAGCAATTTGCTGACGCAGCACAAAGCTGGAGCACTGCGCTTGGCCGAGTTCAAGGTCGAGGGCTGTAAATTCCTTGTTATTTTTAGCTCCAGGATAGGAGCTGGCGGAAAACAAGAGGAAGAACAGCTGGGACCTGGAGAGAGAGGGAGGTGCAAGGAAGGTAGTTGCTTTTGCCTACTGAAATAAGGGCAAATCCTTAATAAACAGGAGAGAGGGGAGAGAGAAGATGGGCACTGTGGGGATGGCGGGGTGCCCCCAGAGAGGGACCCACGGGTATGACATGGTGTATGTTTGTGCCCCCACCAGCCATGGAGCTGCAGCTGGACACATCCCTGCGGCCAGATGACCTGCAAGGATGTGCAAGGTGCTGCTGCAGCCCAGGGCTGCAGGGGGATGCAGGAGCGTGGGGCCATGTGAGCTGAGCACGGTGCTGTGCCTGGCACACGTATGTGGCAGGGAGCATTTCCCCCCAAAGGCTGCCTTGGAAAACAGCAGCGTGTGCCTGGTGTTGGGAAAAGAGCTTCTCTCCCCCTCCCTGAGGCAGGGCAGGCATGTCGGCTCCCACCTCACCACTGCGTTGCTCCTGCCTTCCTCCCAGGCCAAGGATGAGCAGGGACGCTGTGTCCAGGGCTCAGTGCTCCATCACCAGCCACCGCAGAGTCACGGTGCCCATGGCACAGTGTCCCCTGTGCCTGGCAAAGGCAGACAGGAGGCACTGGGCTGTGCACAGCCCCCGGCGCTCCCAGCTCTCAGCCTGCATCTCCGTCAGATGGGCATCTCGGAACACAGCCCACACGCCCGTCACATCACCCAGCAATGGGAAGGGACCAGCGAGACACGAAGGGACCACGTGCCAGCAGCACCGTGCATTGCCCCATCCCACGCAGGGCATCAGTTTGGCTGCTGAGAGAAAGCAGTGATCTTCCTGGGGTGTGAAATGATGAAATGCTGGGGTATGAGGAGGAAAAAAACCAAACCAAGTGCTAAGGAGTAACAGAAGAGGGAGCAGCGTTGCAGCAGCGGCTGAGAAGTGGGGGGGACGCGCCTGCACAGACACCCACCCCACTCACGCCGGTATTTGGATTGTGCAGGACACAGCCACGCACACAGGGCATGTGTGCACACAGGTGTGCATGCTCTCACACGGGCGGTGGGGACCTGGGCAGCCAGTGTGGTCCCATGCCGTGGGTCCTGCGCTGCCCCGGCCCTGCAGTTCCCGGGGAGGGGACACATAGTGGGGTCGAGTCTCGTGCTCCCGGGGAGTCCTCGGGTCCTTGTCCCTGAACCCCACAAAAACGAACCGGGCAATAATGAACGGATTTCTTTGCTCGCAGTTCTCAGCCTGCTGCCAGCTAAAATCTATCTCTTGGCCTCGTCCCAAGCCTGCCCGTCTGTCTCTGCGTTATGCCCTGCTCTCCCTCACCATCATCTCTGATGGCATCTGGCCCTGTTTTCTTGCTGTTCCACACATCCCACTGAGACACCAGGGATAATCCCAGCCCTGAGATGTTGCAGGGGAGGTGGGCAGTTCTGCATCTCCTGATTCAGGACAAATCCTCCCTCAGGAAAGCCAAGGTCTGACTTCAAAGACATGCAGGGCTGATGCCTTCTGGACTCCCCAGGAAAGCCCCATAGGTGTTGTCCAGGCAGACAAGGGTCTGAGACACCCACCACCCATGGCCTCTGCTCCATTTCAGCTCTGGGTTGATGGAGCTTTCCTCATCCCCACAGCCCTACTCTGGAGAGGATGGGGGAGATCTGACAGCCCCTCCATGCCCAGGAAGCCCAAGTTCATGCTGCCCTGCCCCTGCCCTTCCCACCGTGTCACTGTCCTCAGGGGAGACACCTGGGCTGCCCAGAGCATCCCTGCTGCCGGGGCTGCGTCCCTGAGCAGCACAGCCAGCATGCGCTGCAGGGACACAGCAGGGGCACCCCCGGGCAGAGCCACCGGGCAGAGACTGTCTCTCCCTGCCTGGCAGCGCCAGCCCTGGCAGTGCCAGCGGGAGGACGGACGCACGTGAGAAGATGCTTCATGCTCTGGTCAAAACCAGTGCAGACAAAGCAGCGTGATCCGAGGAGCGAGGGAAAGACCCTGCGTGGGGAGAGAACCACTTTGTTGGCACACAAAGGCGCTCTTCACTGACCTAGAAAGATGAGCAGTGTGTGCAGCCGACGCTGGAACTAGGACGGGGGACAATAGCTGAGAGAGTCCTCCGCAGACAGAAAGCTCTTTGTGAGCCCCTGAGCATCTCCAGCTCTGCAGCCACCATGGGTCCCCCAGCACAGCCAGGGCTGTGGGGCTGAGCTCCCCCCAAGCCAGCTCACGCCAGAGCCACCCCAGACCAGGTCTGCAGGGATGGCCCCGTGCATGGGAAGCGCTGGGAGTGCTGGCTCAGCTTTGGCGAGGCTGGATGGCACCCAGGAGGCTGAGGTGTTGGGAGCCGGCTGCTTTCTGCAGCTCTGCCGGATCACCGAATCCCTGTTCCATCCCAAAAGCCCTGCTCCACCCCAAGTCCCACTCAGTGTTACTTGTGCCTCATGGCCACATGACCTGCACAACAGACGGTCCCTGCCACCCCACAGCCAGCCCGGTGTGACAGCGGGGAGAAGCAGCACCCACCCAGTCACCCGCTGGGTGACCCCGACACCAGCCCCTCTCCACCCCCGTCCACCCCCTGCTCTGGAGACCCTCACCCCAGGAAGCCTCTGCAGGGTCTGACTTGAGCAAGAGGGACATGGGGACTCGCAGCACCAGAGACCCCTGGGCAAGGGGCTGCCCCAGGAGAAGCGACCCAGAGCCCCAGGGAAGGGGCAGAAGTGTCAGCAGCGTGGTGCCTGCCATTGGCCAGCCCAGGGCACAGCCTGGGCCAGCGGCTGGCAAAGCACAGAGCCTGGCCATGGCTTTCTAGCCCTGTCTGGGTCCCTGCTGCACCACCAGCAGTGTTCCCCAGCCTTCCACTCCCCGAGGAAGGGCTACAGGTCTCAGGCACCTGGAGAAGCCAAGCCTGGAAGCCGATCAATGCTCAGAGGGCACGGCAGGGTGGACACGCTCTCCTGCCAACCACCAGTGCCTCACCCCTTGTTTTCAACTTTATGTAAGCAGGGAACCCAGCCCTGCTCTGGGACGTGGTGAAATGAGATCCGTACGGAAACAATTAGAAAGGGGAGGGATAAGGAAGAAGCTTTGCTTTGTTGGCACAACTCTCTGCCCAAAGAAGAAAACAGAGCCCATGAGCCAGCCCAGATGTATTTGTGCTGGGAGAAAACAACCCGTGAGTGAAGAAAAGGAGCTGGGACTGTTTTTGTCAGTGTTAGGTTAATGATTGGACTTGATGATCTGAAAGGTCCCTTCCAACCTGGATAATTCTGATTCACCCCCAGGTGGGCTGGGCTTTGGGGGCAGCTCAGCCCACACCCAGCCCCTCTGCAACGGGCCTTGGTTGGGGGTGAAATGGGCAGTTCCTGCCACAATGAGATGGGGAGACTCTTCAGGATATGGTGTCTCACTAGGAAAGCTCTTCTCATTGGGTTGGGAGGCAACTTGTTGTCAAGCCAAGGCCAGCACCCTCTGGGATTCCCTCTGCCAAGACACCTCCAGGTCCCAGCTCTGCCCCAGCCCTGGTGCCATGCCCCGAGGCAGCGCTGCCCACACAAGCAGGTCACCCCTGCCCTGGGAACCTGTCCTCTCCACAGGACAGGGGAGATGACAAATGCTTCACTGCAGCTCCAGGTTACATTAAATACCCCACCACACATGGTCCTGGCTGAGGACCAGCCGTGCTGCTCCCCCTGGCCCCCAGCAAAGCAACCATCTCTCTGTCCTCCTTGCATGGTCCATGCTGGAGGGAGCCCCTGTAAAAAAACTTGCCCAGTGTCCACGGTATTTGCTATTTCTCCTTTTTCCCTGCCTCCCCACAAGGAGATTTATGCAAGGCTGGGGGCAGCAGGCTGTGCTGGGAGCAGGCTGGGGGGGTCACGGCGGGGCCACAAGCATGCGAGGAGCCCAGCACGACCAGCGTCACGCACGGCACGGTCCTGTCTGCTCGGCAAACACCCAGCGGCTTCTGCTGCTCCCCCGGGGTGTTCTGTAACGGCAGAGCCTGTTGACAGGGAAAGCTCACCACCAGAGCTGCTTAAGAAAGGCACCCTGTGGGCATGGCGTGTTCCAAAATTAAAGCGATTTTATCCCCCAAACCCTGAGTCAGCTTGCAAAGTGGTGTCTGGATGAGCGTCTTCAGGGGTGATTTCAGGATTACACCACTGCAGGGGGAGATTTCACCCGCTGCTTTCATCCGTGGAGGAGAAGCCCTTGGTGAAGCTGTGTGGGTAGGTGTCCTCCTGGACACCTGAACTAGTGCTGGTGCTGCCCCTGCCCCCAGCACGGTTCCCCCAGACCCGTGGAGACACATCGGCTCCCATCCCAGCTCCAGCATCCTCCCCTCCTGCTCCCCCTTCCCCTCCAGCCACAGGTCCTGCATCAGACCTGGGACAAACCCATCCTGCTCTGGCTGTTCCCAGGGTGGGGAAAGGACCAAAGAAAACAGCCTGTTTCCAGGTTAGCCATGGGACACACCACCCCTTCCCGGCAGGGTCAGCTCCCTCATCTCCTTCTGGGACAGGAGGCAGAGGGACAAGGACCTTGCGGGGCGCAGGGTGCCGGCCGTGTGTCTCACCCGCTGAAACCTGGGAGCCTGATGCAAACACACAGGGAACTTGCTCTGCTGGCAACTTCCACCACCTCTTTCATCAGCCAAACGCCTGTTCCAGGTCTGTGCCTTTCATCAGCGAAGGTTGGCGGAGCGGGAGTCCCAGGAGGTAAATACCTGGAATGTGCTGGGAACAGCTAATCCTGGGTTCACCCGTCCCCGGCGGGGAGGAGGAGTGGGGCAGGTGAGACGGGGCTGTGGGCGCTGGCTCTGTCCCCTTGGCCACCGTGCCAGGGCAGGAGCTGGTCCTCGCTCTGACCCTGCTGTAGACCATCTGCAGGGGCCATGCTGGTGCCCACCTCCATCCAGACCGAAGCCTCCACATGGTTTGTCCCCTTCTCTCTTGCGAGGGGAAGGGGTCTCTGCCAAAGCACCGCCTTCTCTCTTGCGAGGGGAAGGGGTCTCTGTCGCAGCCCTGTCGTCAGTCATGTCCCCGCCGCCACCAGTTGCTATCTCAGGCAAAGCACTTCCCCGGGTTGCTGTCCCCAGCCAGAGGCTGTTCTCAGCTGGTGCTCGGCAGGGTGGGAGGCGGCATGGGGACAGGGGCAGCTGAGACCTGCCAACCCTCCCAAGGGACAGCAGGGAACTCCTGTGCAGCAGCACCAGGCTTGGGCTGAAGAACCCCTGTGAAGAACTGCCATGCAAATGGCTCAAGCCAGCGCCGAGGGCAGACATTGTGACTTGAAGGTGGCCAGAGCCACCTCAAACCACCCCAGGCTACGGCACGAAGCACATCCCGTACCCACACGAGGAGGTGTGCCCATGCCTGACCCAGCTTGCCTCCTTGTGGCAACCAGCCACCGGCACTGCAGCCACAGTCACCTCCTCACCTGCAGCCTCCAGCCCCACGCTCACCAACACTGAGCTCTTCAAGAGCTACTGGCTGGCTCCAAAGTGCTCTAAAATACCCCAAAACACCTCTCTGGGGTCGGCAGCCCAGCCTTTGGGCCTCATGGGGTGACCAGAGAGACCACCTGCCCCAAACTAGGCAGCCCAGCAGGGCCACCAGGACCTGTTTTGTGATCAGTTCAGCTTTTTCAGCTGGCTGTTTCCATTCCCTACCCAGCTCCCCGCCAAGTGTGGATTGTTTTTGGGTAGGAAATGATGGATTCCTTCTTTACTTCCAAATCTGAATGTTGTTTTCTCTTGCATGTCTTTTGTTTTTGTTGTTCTGGATGTGGAAAGTTCCCAGCGTTTGTCTGTCCTGGAGACCAGGGAGGGAAGTGAAAGCAAACGCTGCCCTGCTGAGCGCTGGAGGCTGGAGGGGCTGGGAAGTCTAAGCACAAACGAGCCCCAAGCACTTTCCTCACAGCCAGCCCTTGGCTGAGCCTTTTGCAACAACAGGGTGTCTTCGGGCCATGTCTTAGTTCCTCAGTCCCAGCTTTCTGTTTCCCATTAGCTGCAGAAATCCCAGCCTCAACTGGACCCATCTCAGTCTCGCCTGGCCCGATGTGACCCATGCCTGGGAGAAAAAGCCAAGGTGTCCCCCCCAAAGGGACGCAGCCACCATCCCCATTTGGGACAATCTCCAAACTCATTCTGGTCCTCCCCACTCTGTCCTGTCCTACTACCACATTAGCACTTCTCCAGCACAAGGACCAGCCAAGACACCCTCTCACCCTTCCCTGTCCTTCTACCCCAAGGACTTGGGAACAGCCTTGCCCTGACTCTTATCTGCTGCTTCTCGTCTCCTCCCACCATTGGACTCGTGCTGGTGTGGTCAGGGGAAACATCTGCTTGCACCCAGAGATGCTGGGCATCTTCACAGACCTTCAGAACACATCCTGGCGTTCCTCTGGCCCAGATTTTATAAATATCAAGGTCCAGTAAAACTCCGAGATGTCCATTTTGTCCATTGAAACATGGAGCATCTAGGATCCCCTTAGTGCGATGGAGAGAGCAACCACCCTACAACCCAAAATGCCTGGAGGAGCTGCGCTGGGTGCCAACAGCAGTCAGTGGAGCTGCCTGACCCTGCAGTCTGAATCCCTGTCCCCCTGGGGTTCTCCCCTCACCCCACAGGGTGTCCCCCTCCCAGGCTCTTTTTAACCACCCAAACATGATTTCCTGCTTTCACTCAAGCTGCCTGAGGGACCTCTTGGTGTTGCCCCCGAGGTCTGGAGAACACTCCCTTCTGCCCTGGGGAGGGGGATGGGGTCTTTGGTGTTTCCCCATTTCCACAGCAGGTACCTGATGTCAGGACCACTGATAGCAAGGAGGAAGGGACCTCCCTGGGAAGAGGAGCAGGATTTGCAAGGCAGGTCAAAAATGGTCAAAATACAGACAGAAAGTACTGCAGAGTCAGGTGCCTTCTCCCTGCACTGGCCTTTCACAAATGGTGGTGATTTTGGTTGGGAAACACAATGGTGAGCACCAGTCCGGGACCAGTTCGGTGTGAACTAGTGGGCCCTCCTGCCCCACGGACAGTCACCCAGCAGCTGTCAGGACCCTTCAAGGGGACTTTTCCTTCCACACAGCCTCTGTGCCCTCTTTGGGGTCTCCACAGCCCCGTCACTCCGGTTGCAGAGGTGACAAGCCAGGGCCATACCTTCCTCCCCAGCAGTGCGGTGCAGCCCGCCCGGGCCGTGGCTGCCAGCCCTGGGGGCTCCGAGCCCGCTGTGCCCAGGGCAGCCGGCAGCTCAGGCTCGCTCCTCGCCAGCCCCAGATAATTATAGCTCATCTGTTTATATACCCTCAGCCCGCGGCCGCAGGAAGGAAGGCTGGAGGACTCACTCTACGTAACCCGGCTCCCCACCCCTTTCCCACTTCCCCCTCCCACCTGCACCCCTGCGTGTGAATTCGGCACTTGTGACAAGACACCACAACACAGCCTTGTTTTTCGGAGTCGGGTACAGCCCGCAGCTTCCCGTTTCTGCCAAGGGCCGGGGCTGGAAGGGCCACCCGTGGGGTAGGACCCTGCTCCAAGCACAGCTTCCCCCTCTCCACAGTGTTTGCGGCGACCTCCTGCATCCCTCAAGCTGGCAGCATCTTAGTGCCACAGCTTGTTTGGGGGCACGGAGGCCTGTCCCTGTCCCTGTGCATGGCCAAACCTCGTGTGTCCTCCCCAGGCTCCAGCAGCATGTGCCCATCTCCAGAGCCATGGGATGCACTGGAGCACCTGGGGGTGGTGGGTCAGTGCTCTCCTTCTTCTCCTCTCCATCTCTGTACCAGTTCCCCCACCCTGCCCTTGCATCCCCACGTGTGCCATCAGCATGGCAATCCTGTGCCATTTGCTGGTGGCCAAGCAGGACTGAGCAGAGTGGAAGGGACCCCCCCCACAAACCACTGTCCATCTCTGCAGGGACCAGTCACCACCAGCCATGGTTGGAGCGGGATGCCCAGGAAGCCGCCCTGTGCCAGGAGGCATTTGTGGTGGTGCTTGGGGGGGTTGCTTGGAGGGCTGCAGAGCCCCTCACCACAAGGAGCAGCGAGCAGTGACCCCACAGAGCTGGGGGTCGGGGATGGGACCGGGACGGGCTGTGCCGGCCGCCAGTGCTGGGCCAGCTGTGGCTGCGCCAGCTGTGGCCGTGCCAGGTCGCTGCGTGTGTTTGGGCTGTGAGATAACTTCGAAAGCAGAAGCTGGAAGGGCTGGCGACTGAACAGTTTGTTCTTTCCGACTTCCACAGGCTGCTGCCTCAAACCACAACGCCGCGCAGGGCTGCCGGCGAGAAGCTGCAACCGCAGCCCAGCTGTGCCCGCTCAGCGCCCTGCAGAGCCACCGCGTCCCCCCGTCCTCCTCCCCCAGTGTGCCACCACAGCCCCCTCCAGCATGTCTGCCCCCGCAGAGCTCTGCCTTCCTCCCCCCGTGCCTTCCTCGCTGCCAGAGAGGGGACCCGAGCAGTGGGAATCCCCCTCTGGGTGGGTCTCAGCCCTGCACCCCGGGCCTGGCACCACGGTGAGGGGCTGCTGCCACCTCCTGGCCACGCTTCCGGCCCTGGGCACTGCCCGGGCACCCAGGCAGGGCTCTGAAAGCGGGCAACCAAATCCCCAAAACCCACCACCGAAATAAAGACACGTCCTGTCAACAGCATCATCATCCTACGAGGTGACCACCAGTGGAAGTGGCACGTTCACATCAGCGTCCCGTGCGTGTGCCCGCGCTCCCCCCGGCAGCACAGGGAGAGCAGGCTCAGGAACATTTGCTCTGGGCCAGCCAATGGACTTCTCCAAACCACCTGCTGAATATACCCAAATACCCACGTACCTAAAGCGTGTTCTAACACTGAACAAACTGGGCAGCTGCCACCTGAGAAGGGTTGAGAGATCCCTTTGGGAGACCTGGGCTGCACCCGCCATTGCCAGCTGTGCAAGGGTTAAACGCCCTCCTTCCCAGCAGAGCCCTTATCTGCCCGACACCCCCTGGGAACTGGGGCAGAGACCGGAGCACAGCCAGCCAGCCCTGTGCCGGGAGTGTGCCGGCGCGGCGCTGCCAAAGGGCAGCCATGGGAAGTGGGCTTGGGTTACCTTTGGGCGTCCCATGGGGATGCCCTGGACAACCTCATCTCCTGGGAGGGTCCACACAGCACCAGAGCCCAATGAGGGTGTCACTCCTGGCACAGCACGGAGCTGTGCCTCAGTTTCCCAGACACCAGGTGAGGACGTGAGGTGTGTGGAGCTCTGTCACCAGGGTTCTGCAAGTCCCCTTCCTCCCTCTGGTGCCCACTGAAACTGTGGTCCTAAAAACCTCCTCAGGGTGGACACAACACCCATCCTCCACATCCAGCTTGTGAACCACTGTGTTCCAGCAGCCACCTCTCCTGCTGCCCACCAGCCTCCCCAGGAGCAGCTCCGGGGGCTCACGGATGGCTCAGGCAATGGAGGGGACTTGGGGGGGACGGGCTCTGCAGCAGCCACTGTGGTTTGCCTTCACCTAGGACAGGGTGTCCTGGGGAACTGCTCAACCTCAACGGCTCCGCACCGAGTACATTGGGGAAGAGGCGAGATCAGAGGCAGCGAGAAAGCTACAGGCACTTTCATGTGGTCTCAGGGCAAGCTTGTTTTCAACCTGCCCGAGATGAGGGCAGGTTCAGACTCCAGCCTGGGGGACAAACTCCATCTCCATCTCTGCTGTGCACTCCCCCTTGCCAGCAGCCTCCCTCCATCCACCCGCTCCCGCAGTCACGGCATGATGCTGTCTGCTGATCCGTGACTTCCCCCAGCTCCTCGGGATCCCTGGGCAGGGAGACAAGGGGAATGTGCTGGATACTGAACTAAAGGCAGGAATGACAACCCAGCCTGCAGGTTTAAAGCCGCGAGGTCAGTCCTTGTGGACCCCATTTCTGCAGCCTCAGTCCCCTTGATCCCAGCTACGAGGCTCCTCCAAAGAGGGTGCATGGTGCCCAGGGCTGCCCTGGCTCCTGGCTGGTGGTGCCCTGGCTGGTGGTGCCTGCCAGCTCGGGAATCGCTTCCCGCAGGTGGGATGTCCCCAGCGCAGACATCGGAAAGAGCAGTGCCCCCGAATGGTGTTGCTGCCATGAAGGGGCTGAGGCCAGCATGTTTGTGCACCGCTTCGCAGGCTCCCGGGAGGAGCAGAGGGGCGGCAGGAGGGCGAGATAAGGCATGGCTGCTGCAGCCGGGCTCACCGGGAGCCTCCCCCGCTGCGCATGCATTTGAGGCCAAGCGGAGGAGACTCCCGACCTCGGGAGCACTTGCCCTCCCTGCTCTCTGTGGCAGGGGGTGCCCAGCAAAGCTCTTGGACACCTGAAGCAGGCTGGTCCCTGTCCCCAGACACTGGCCTTTGCACCCGCAGGGGGGTCAGGATGTGCTGGGCATTGGCTGGATCCACTTGGCCGGACTCTGCAAATGAGCTTTTCTATAACTCTGCTTTCTGATTGCCCCCAGCCCCCTCCAAGGAAAAGCCATAGGTCCCCAAAGTCCTGCACACCAGCTGGCCCTGAGCGTCGTTTCATGCTGGTGGGTCTGGGTCAGGACCTCTCCTCCCGGAGCAGGAGGAGGTGGTGGGACCGTGTGTGGCCCCACAGCCCTTTTTTCCCTGGAAACCTCTGAGCTTCGTTGCAGCTCCAAGAAGCTCAGAAAGTGCCAGAACCTGCTGCAGGACGGGCACCTGCGTCAGCCCCGGGCCAGCTGGAACCTTCCAGGCTGTTACGCAGAGCTGGAGCCCCACTGGCCCGGGCAGGGCACTGCAACCCCCCCCACGTCACCAGACCCAAACAGCCCCCCCGAGCTGCGTCAGGAGCTGCGCTGGGGCTGGATTGGTTTGGGTTTTTTTGCTTTATCAGGATGTTGCTGAGGCCGGCCGTGCTCTCGGCAAGTGGGTCATGTTTGTGCAGCGGTTTGTAAATGTGGATCGTTATGCAAGAGCTGGGGGTGACTCCAGAG
>NW_015091028.1:130086-186458 GCF_001431845.1 Calidris pugnax | reverse complement strand
CCCGCCTCCCCCAGCCCCATGCGCACGTGCAGCCACTCGGAGCAGGGCGAGGAGGCACCCCGCGACCCCGCGGGAGCTCTGTCACCATCCCAGCTCCTAACGAGGAGCGCGGTGTGTGCCTGCGGGTGCGTGAGCCCCGTCTGCGCGGGGGCGGTGAGGCAGAGGTGTGAAGGGCTGTGCCGGGGGGGCTGTGCCGGGGCGGCTGCACCGGGGGCCACCAGCTGCACGCTCCACCGCCCCCCCCGCAGCCACGCTCGCCCCCGGCGCCGCGCTCGCCCCTGCCAGGAGCGCCCGCCTGCTCCAGTGACCCAGCTCCCGAAGGTCGCTGGCTGGGGGCCGGGCTGGCGTCCCGGCTGCCTGTTTTTATTATTGATTGTCCTTATCATTGCTCAGAGAGAACACCATGTCCCAAGTGTCTGGGGGCAGGGCAGAATCTGCTGCCTCTTCGGGTGCCTTTTGCCCAAGCTCTGTCTCTCCCCAGCAGAGAATGTGCAGGCACCGAGTGCCCCACACTCCACGATGCCAGGAGCTGGGGGAGAGAAGAGAAAGTAGCCTCTTCCCTGCTCCCAGCCGTGAGCAAACCATCCATTCCCCCTTTCTCTTGCCGTTTCTCACATCCAAGGACCACATGGACCTTCATCCAAAGGACATCCCATGGGCACAACACAGGAGGGGAGGTGGCGTGCCCAAAGCTTTCCTCATTCCCCTGTAACACCAGCTCGGTAATAATAGCAATTACTCTACTTTAAAACCATGATCCGCTGTGTCTTTAGGTCAGCACAGCTACAACGTGCAGTTATATATAGCTGCCACATCAACAGTGCCTTCCCAGCCACGCATGGCTGTTCCCTGCCCACCTTGTCACCCTACACAGGGACCTGAGCCCCGATGAGGGGGAACAGAGGGAGAACAGCCCCCACAGCTGATGGGGTGACGGTGTTTGCCCTGGGTCCCTTTCATGCGCTGGGGCTTTGCTGGGGACAAACCCCACAGGCAGGCTGCATCTCTGCAGCTCTGCCACTGCCAGCCCTGATGCCAGAGGGATGGGCACCAGGGCGGCAGGGTGGCAGCAGGGACATGTCTGGGAGGCAGCAAAAGAAAGGAAGAAAAGGAGGAAAGAGAGGAAAAGAAACAGAAACAGAAACAGGAAGTCAAAGAGAAGGAGAGAGTGAAAGCAAGATGGAGAGCAGAGGAAGGAGGAAGGGAGGGAAGGAAAAAAGGTAGGAGGCAGGGGCCTCCCAGAGCCCTGACCCCCAGCATTCTGTCCACAAACCCTGATCCCCCATGTCTTCTCTCTCCTGGGACTGCTGATGCTTGGCTCCTCTGCCCACCAATGGAGGAGGAACTCCAGCCATGCCTTTGCCAGGCAGGTCCCTACTGGAACAACAGGTCTCTCTGGAAACCTCTGACCAAGCCCATCTGCAGCTCCTGAGAGGCCGTCACTGCCCACCGGGAGAACAAAGTCACCTTGCAACCTGCCCAACGGGAGCGCATCCTGTCCTGATGCCCAGGAGAAAGCAGAAACACCTCCACGGGGCAGTTTGATGTAGTGACAAACATCAACCACCCAGAAACATCCATCACCCAAGGATCACCCCTGCGCCCCATCTCCAGCAGAGCAAGTGGTGCCGAGAGAGCCCTGCAGCAAACACAAAGGCTTCACACTGGGCTTGGAAGCACTTTCCCAAGAAAATGGCCAGGATGTCTGCCACTTAGGTCACTTCCAAACAAGCTGGCTGAAGCACTGGAAAATACATTTCAGCAGTGTCCCAAAAGCAGCCTGGGGGACCCAGGGAGGAGGGTTCCGTGCTGCACCAAAGCTGTCGGGAGCACAGGGCACGCTGGCCGTCCAGAGTCCATGAGCATCCTCATGCTGGTGGCTTTCCTCAGGAGGACGAAGAGAGGAAGGCCTCTGGAAAGGGTCATGTTGTGCCAGAGAGCAGCTGCTGATGATTTACAAATGTTGCCCCAAATAACTGGATTTTCCTGCTGTCCAGGCAGCTGTGGATGCCATGCTTGCTCGTGGCTATCAGCAGGCACACGCAGGCTTCTCAAATGCTCTTTACACTCCTCCTTCTTCAGCATGGTCCTGGTCCCCGGGGACACTTTGTGGAAAGCCACATGAGATGTCAGGGTTTGAAATGCCCATCCCCTGATGGTGCCGGGCTGTGGGCGACGGGGGGGACAGGAGCCGCCTGGGGACACGCGTGGCACTGTGCACTGGCCAGGTCTGCACCGCCTGGCACAGCCCTCCCCAGAGCCCTGGAGAAAGCTCAGCCTTCATTTAGAGAGCTTTATCTGCATCCATGGAGAGCACAGCAGGATGACAGGGCGTGCAAAGCGAGTTGCAGCTCCAGGACATTAGCTGGTCAAATGAAACCGGGCATTTAGCCTGCTAATTACCATACACCAGCCAGCACAAGGTGGAGCACACCCTTTTCATACAACAAACCTGCTGCTCTTTGAGACATTTAAATCTTCCATAAGACACAGCAGGGCAGAGCTGGCCCAGGCAGCCTGGAGGGCCCTGGTGAGAGTCACCTGGTGTCCCCAGGACATATGTGAACAGGACCAGCATCACCGCAAGGCAAGTCCCTGGGACAGGGACCAGACCAGCACAGGGCTCACCCCAACTTGGTCCATGTGCTTGGAAAGGGAAAACTAATGGGTAGTTCATCACCAGGATACAAGAACAGCCCCACAATGAGATGGGGGTGGCTGGGTCACCTGGGGGATGGTGGCACCCTACAGGGCTGGTATGGGGTGCCACCATCCCCCAGGTGACCCAACCACCCCTTGCCCAGGACAGCACTTGCACGGCGGGGTTTACAGGGGCAGCTGGACACCAGCAAATGAATCTTTGCCGTGTGGAGGACAGTCCCCGGCGGGGTCAGAGGCACTTGCTGGGGAGTAGTGGAAAATTCCTCTCTCCGCGCAGGCACTCCCTGCAGCCCCAGCACATCAGCTGTCTTCTGGCAGGACTTGGCATGCCCCGCAGTGTTTATCAACACCGTTTCGCAAGGGCCATGGCATGGCTTGGCAGGGGCACGCACGCTGCTTGGGCAACCGGCTCTGCTGAAAGCTGGAGCTCTTGGGAAACAGCCCTGCAGACTGTGCGAGTCACGGCTGGGAGTCCGATGCATGGTCATCATCATCAATGTGGCCATCAGCATTTTCTCCTCCTTTCTGGCCTCCCGAATTCAAGGCACTGAGCTCTGAGCTTTGCTGTTGCCACGTCTCAGCCCCGCAGACCCCTTCTCCCCACTCCTCGTGGGGCTGGCAAGCACACAGGTCTGGTCTCTCTTGCTAGGTACCCATCACCCAAATACTAGCCAAAAGACTGAGAGTTTAGCACCAATCCCACCAGTTTCTTCCAGCCTCCCTGCCTGCCTGTCCCTAGCTGTGTTATTGGGCTGTTAAATTCTGCACATGATGGAGCACATGCTCCAACTCTCAGCTCTCCCAGCACACCCTTAGCATGTGCACAACACGGGATAGTGCCAGTCCTCACAGCACACTGTTCAACCCTCGGGTCCACGGAGCAGATCCTGGCTCCTGTATCCATCCCCAAGCCACATCTGCGTCCAGAGCTCCCTGCAAACCTCCAAACACCTCTCCTTGGCCTTAGTGTCTCCTGGCAGTATTGTACATGACCTCAATATGGTGGTACCCCCTTGCCCAAGGTGTGCTGCTCCTTCCCCACAGGGGAAATGGCTTGGGAGGGAGTTACCTCTGTCCCTCCGAGGGGTTTGGAGGTATCAGCACGAGCAACACATGATGGCACATCTGGCTGAGGGCTGCCATGCAAGCGTGGACTGGGCAGCCACACACCCCTTGAGAGATGACACAGGCCGGGGAGGCCAGTCTGTCCCCAGTTAACTGCAGATGTGCAGAACTGGCACAAACCATCCCCTCAGGCAGGAAAGGAAGCAGGCACATCCCGGACAATGTGCAGGACAAGGGACACGGAGCTGCAGCAGACCAGCCCTGAAAGCTAGTGTCAGCCCTGCCATTGCCCTGGCTGGTGCTGGAGATGGCCCACCCCATCCCAGGGTCTTGTTCGTGGTGATGATCAGCAGGTGGTCACCAGGAGGATGTGGAGAACGCAGTGTCAGAGATGGTGTTCTGCACTGCTGGAGACACCCTAGAGCCCAGGATATTTCTTAGCTGTTCCTGAAGTCTTGAGACACAGTCCAAAGCCCAGCCCAAATGGGAAAGGGGTAGCAGGTTCATGGGGTGGGTGTCAACGGCCCCCAGGGTAAAGAAGCAAAGTGTGCCCCCCCCCAGCCCCTTGAAGGAACCAGCAGCTCCTGTTGGCACCAAGCGGCTGCAGGGCAGCAGCCGAAGCCCCTCGTGGTGGAGCTGGGGCACAGGTACCCAGGGGCAGGGGTCCCTGGAGAGGGCACCATGCAGAGAAGGCCAGCAGGCTCCTGAAGTCAGCGTCACACAGACCTTTCCCCAGAGCTGCGGGGGCTGCCCCTGGCGCAGCTGGGGCTGGGGCAGGGAGCAGGCTTTGCTCAAGCCGGCCAAGATGCTCGTCGGAGCGGAGGCATGCATAAACATTTTGTTTAATCGAGGACTCAGGCGAACACAGTGTTCTCTGGCTCCGTGCAGCGGGAGCAGCTGCAGCCCTGAGGGGCAGGGGACAAGGACGCCCAACGCCGGGAGCAGAGCGACCTCCCATGGCACAACCCCGGCCCGGTGCTCGGCACCATCACGGCCACGGCACAGGGAGCCCAAAAACACCCACCATCCCCATCCCACAGTGCTGCTCCAGAGGGAAGCCGTACCCCAGCCACATCCAGGACAGCAATCCCTTCCCTTCTCCAATTCCCTGTCAGCAATTCCCTTCTGCAGTGGGGCTGGGATGAAGCTGGCTTGGGAGAGCTTTGGCTGCAAAACCCACGGCTGCTCTGCCAGTGGGTCTGCAGGGGGTGGTCCCGCAGCAGCGTTTTACCCAGATTCCTCTGCAGCGCCAGCTGAGCCCCAGGGGAGCATCCCCGTAAAATGCCAAACCTGTGCCCACCCTGAACCTCAGCCAAATTGTGAGGAGGAGGCACCAGCCTTGCCTGGCAGCTGGGATCCCACTGCTCTGTCCTGATGGGTCATTATGGGGTTTTCCTGCAGCCACCACATTGTCCACACACGTCTGGAGACCTGCCGTGGCCCGTTGGGGTGGCGAGCCTGGAGCTGGCAGGAGCTCGCTGCAGGAGAAAACAAGGACTTAAGGAGCTAAGGGAAGGATGCCTCTTCGAGAGCTATTAGCAGCAGTTAAATAAACAATGCAGTGAGTAAATCAAATAGCGCCTTGTCTCAGTTGTGGCTTGCTCCAGTTTTTATTTCCAAGGAGAGCAGCAGCCTGGCGTGTGCTGCCGTGCCCTGGGCTCCTCCGGCCGCAGATCCTGAGCGAGCCAGCAGCCCCCCGGGAGATGAAGCTGAAACCCAGCCCCAGCTCCTTCAGGCAGGGTCTCGGGGGAGGACACAAGACAGTCTTTGTGTCTCTACCTGGAATTGGGAAGGGCGTCCCCGTGCCGCAGCCGAGCCCGCCCAAAGCGCTCCCGACACCGCCGCCGGGCGCAGGGTGTTGGTGGCAAAACGTCTCCACCTGGTGGGGACGGCAGGGCGAGCCCGGCACCGGGACAGCCTCCCGAGCCGCCCCGGGAGCCGAGGGACCGGGAGGTGTCCCCGGGGGGGCCCCGCTGGAGCTCGGTCGGTGTGTGCCCCGCCCCCGCCCCGCAGCCGCCCCACGGCGGGACTTGGGCTCGGGCACCAGAGACGGGTCCGGACTGACCTCCCCCCCCCCTCCCCACAGCCCTCTGCACACACGGTGGCTCCTGCTTCCCAGGCACAAGTTACTAATCACGGGGGAGCCCCCCGCAGGGTGCAGAGCCCCCAAAACGCAGGGGGGCTCTCCCCAAACCCTGCCAGCAGCTCCATCCCGGGGGGCTGCAGCGCAAGCAGAGAAAACAACTCCGCTTCCCCCTGCGCTTACTCAGCTCAGGGTCAGAAGCGCTCATCAAACCCCTTTGCTTGCAAAGCACCTGAATAAACCTCATAACGTTTCCCCACGCCCCCCAAAGAGGGCAGGCAGCTGCCTCTGCCCCACGGCTCTGTCCAGTGAGGCTCCAGGCAACATTTCTGCCTCAGGGCTCCTAAACAGGCTTTTTTAGTTGTTTTCCCCAAATGCAGCCATGGGTCCAGGAAGGATATTTTGCTGCTCTGCAGAAGCACGATGTGCCTGCCCTGCGTCTCAGGAGGGGGTCATAAATCCAACCTGGCATCCAGGAGCAGTCTGCCAGCACCATCCCAGCCCTCGCTCCCCCGGGAGACTCTGTCCTCACCCCGGGCACAGCGAGGCCTTGTCTCCAGGCACCACGACCCTGAGATTCCCAAGGGAGCCGGGTGCCTTCACCCCCATTTCCCAAGGGAAGTTAGAGTCATTTGATGGAAGCGGGTGCTCCCATCACAGGGAGTGACAAACATCTCACATGCACCTGTCAGACTCTGCTGCTTCACTTCATACATGGCTTTGCAAGAAGGAAAATCCAACCCCATCCCCAGATCCCTGTCTCCTGCGCAGTGCAGCCCTGGGCATCCCAGCCCAGCCAGAGGATGCACAGCAGCGGAGGGAGCAGTTTAAGTGAAAGCAATCCAAATTCAGTGAAAGCTTTGGTGAAAGTGCTCCTGCTTTCCCTGGAGGCTGCAGAAGCTGGTGAAGAGCGCCAGGGGCCTCCAGGTGCTTCCCTCTGTGTCCAAGGAGGCCCCGAGTGCCACTC
Organism: Calidris pugnax; assembly: GCF_001431845.1. NCBI lineage: Eukaryota > Metazoa > Chordata > Aves > Charadriiformes > Scolopacidae > Calidris > Calidris pugnax. The sequence continues at coordinate 179,682 of NW_015091028.1, read as the reverse complement.
TGTGCAGCCCAGAGGCTGTTCTCCCACACCCTGGGTGCCACCCGGCGCTGGCCTGGCTCCCGGAGAGCTGGCAGGGAGACGGCCGAGGAAACGCGGAGCACAGCATCCCTCTGTGGTGGATCAGGATAAGAGCGGGCTCCAAGGAACCACCTTTAACTGCCTTGGGGCTTTTTTTTTCCTGGGATCAGCTGGGAAATGAGCATCTGAGCTGCTGCGTTTAAATCTGAACCTTTAAACATCCCTTCCCTCTTCCCCCACCCCAGCACCCTTCTACACAAAGCCCCCTTTTTCTCTGAAGCTTTATTTTAAGGGTAAGCTTTAAATGACTCATTTTGCAAAGGAAAGAATTGTGCTGTCAGGCTCTTTTAATTTTTTTAATTTCCTGAAAGGTATTTTTTTCCACACTGAGCAAAAGCTCCAGAAGAGCTTTGGAGAGCCTGGAGGAGGCGACCAGAACATGGTGCAGTGGGTCAGCTTCCCGTCTCTGCTTCCCACCAGCCTCGAGCTCTGCTGCCCAGCCTTCTCCATGCTTTCCTGGCCAATTAGTGGTTACAACATGCACACAGCCTGAGCAGAACCGCTCCGGCTTTCCACACGTTCTTGCTCATCTCTCATGTTTTGATAAGCCTTTGGTAATAACGAGACGATGGGAGATAATGATGGGCAGACGTACCAGGAGCACAAGACCCTGAATCATGTTTTTCCTTCTAACCAGCTGGGTTAGAAGAAATGAAGCAGTGGGACGGGTTTGGATGTGGGAGCTTCATTGTGGATTTCCCACCTCCTTGCTCTCGGCTGCTTGTTTTTTCATTAGATGGGCATTAACCGCCTCCTTAGCATGCATATGGAGTGGCCTGTTGGGATGGTTCTGGTAATTGAAAAGCAGTCTTAATCATCTTGACCTCAGGCTTCCAGATCTTAGTGCTTTATTTCTAGAGCACCATTTTTTCCATTTTTCATGGAAATGAAGCTATGCTAGCTGCTCTCTTGGCTCAACTCCCAGAAAGCTCAGCAGCTTGACCTAAGGAGAGGCAGCCCGAGCCGCTATCTGGGGCAGCGCTGGAGGACAGCCTGATTAGCGGGGACGCGGGGAGCCCATGCCAAGTGTGTGGCAGATGATCTGGTATGAATTTCAAAGCTCTGCTCCTAAAAGTTGAAAGACAAAGATTAAGGGAGACACTTTCCATGGCATACAAGGCGCCAGAGCTGTGCTGCTTAGGGAAGATCCCCGCTAAAGCTCTGAGCAGCAGCAGAAGCAGAGCCAGGAGCGACGGGGCTTTGCTCATCCCCATCTGCCAATATTTGGGCAGGACTTGGGATAGGAGGGGAGGAAATCCATCAAGATATTGAGGAAAAAAATGACAAGAGCAGTGCTGGGATTACATTTAGGAGGGACATTCTCTCCCTGCCTCCTTTGAGGGGACACATTTTACCATTCTAGCTCTGGAAGCATCCCGTGGGACAGCCGCCTTACCCAGGCCACTCCCAAGCTCTAAGGAACCCTTGTCATCCCTGTTCCCAGTCTGGTAAACCCAAGATGCAACCGCCAACACTGTCAGAACATTTCACAAGCCAGGGTTTAACAACTCCTGACTTACAGTTTCTGCTAAGCAGGTGACTTTGTGCCTCCTTTGGGCAGCGATTGCAGAGATGCGGGCGCGGGGCCAGGTTCGGGCACAGCACAAACCGCCCCAACCCGCACCAACCCGGGGGTGCGGGTGCTGAGATAGCATGGGGAGAAGGCAAAGGCTACATAAGGACCCAGATAAGGCCACAGGTGTTCCAGCAATGTCAGGGAAATGGAAAAAGCCTCTTTTAAGCTGCTGTTGTGCCATCAGCCAGAGGAAGCACCCAGCACAGCCTGGTCGTAACCCGCCCCTGAGGCACTGGTATGCACAGCCAGGGAGAGCCACAGGGAAAAAGGAGAAACCAGGTGAATAAAATCAGCAAGAGCCAAATACTTCCCCTCTCCCTATGGGAGCAGGGACTCCCCACCTTCCTGAGTCCCCCAGGTATCTGGTGACCAAACCCACCCATAGACGGAGCAGTTTTTGTGTCCCCCCAGGGGCACAGGACTCTCACTTTGAGCAGGGAAAGCAGCTAGCTCTCCTTTTCCCGTTCCCTTTCCCTTTCCCTCTTTCCTCCATGGGCACTGGGCAGGGAAAAAACAGGTCCCTTTGATAAGAGTTTGTAAAAAAAGAACTATTATCAAGATGACTTTCCTTTTATGTTCAGCTTAGGTTTTTGTGGGACAGAGGTCAAGCCAATATCCTCCCAGGGTGTGTACGCTGCAGATTATTTTTATAAATGCTGACTTGTTGACTTTGCGGTTGTAAAAGATTTTCACAAGAAACGTATCCCCTCATCTCCCTTGCTTTTCACTGATAATTTAATTGCCAACTATGTGGACAGAAAGATATGTAATAAGGCCAGCTCAGACACTGCTTAAATACTTGCTTTAAAAGGCATGACTTTTTTTCCCCTAGCATTACCAATTTTTGTAACTTTTGCTTTTGAAGGTTGGATTATCCAGTGCTCTTCCAGTCACCAAGTGACTCAAAAATCTCAGTGCTTGTTTGAAAATAACTACATTAGTGGTTGTGTTTTTATGAGGGAAAAAGCTCGAGAGTGAAGCTCAGTGTTTAGAATGCCGAGGAACAATATTAGATGGCAGCTTTAAGCTGATCAGCGTTAAGGTCCCACATGCTGGTAGCACCCTACAGACAGAGCGTTTGTGTGCAGAGCTTGAGGACAGGCTGCTGGGCAGCCTCTGCAGGAACAGGCAGCATCTCCTCCTCACCCCCAGCACGGGACGCCCTTGCAAGCAACCCAGAGGCGTTGCGGATGCGCTCAACTATGTTGCGGTTCAGCCCCAGGCCTTGAGACCCCTCCATGCCTTGCCCGAGGCAGCCGGTCGATGCAGGCCTTTCCACGGCGAGGGGCTGCATGCCCTACACACGGGCTGGACGCACGGCCCTGCCTCACCAGGCCGTTTGCCACCTCCAACCAACCAGCGGCTCAGCCGCTCCATTTGCCCCGTTCTGCTGCTTTTGCCCCGAGAAGGGGAAGAGGCGACTCTCCGCGGGCCGCACACCGCGGCAGCGCGGCCTGCGGCGGGCCGAGACCGGGCCTTAGCTCCGCGTAGACAGGCGGAAGGTAGGCCTCACCGCGCGTAGCGAGACCACCCGTCCCCCGGCCGGCGGCGCCGCGCCCCCGGCCCGCAGGGGGGAGTGGGAGGGGCGCGGGAGGAGGCCCCGGGAGCCGGCGGCGGCAGCAGGCCCGCGGGGCGCGGCGGAACGGTTGCTGCGGTAGCGCGGAGGTGGGCGGGGCGAGGCGGCGGCGCCGTCGTCACTTCCGCGTGGGCGGGGCGGGTCGCGGCGGCAATGGCGTTGTCGCGCGCGGAGCGGTGCCTGGCGCTGCTGCTGCGGCTGCTGTCGCGCGCCTGTCTGGCGCTGCTGGGGCTCGTGACGCCCGCCCCGCCGCGCGCCGTCCCGCCGCCGCGCCACGAGCTCCTGCTGCTGCCCGCGCGGCGGCTGGCGGCGCGGCTGCGCGCGAGGGAGGTGCGGCAGGGGTTGGCACGAGCGGGCACCGGGGAGCACCGGGGCATTAGAGAGCACGGGGGAGGGGCGGGGAGGGGTACTGGGGCGTCGGAGAGCACCGGGGCCGGTGGGGTACCGGGGCCGGGAGGCATCGGGGGAGGACCGGGGGACACCGGTATAACGGGGGCACCGGCATCACGGGGACACCGGAGCAACGGAGACACCAGCACCAGGGGAACACTGGGGATTACTGGGCCTGGGGGGCGCACCGGGTTGAGGGGGCATCGGCAGAGGCACCGGGGCGTCGGAGGAGCACCGGCACCGTGGGGCGATCAGGGGGGGACACTGGCACCAAGGGGTTTGGTGTTCCAGGTGACGTGTGTGGAGGTGGTGGAGGCCTACGTGGAGCGGATCAAGGAGGTCAATCCCCTCATCAACGCTGTCGTTAAGGACAGGTGAGGTGGGGCAGGGCGGGGACAGGGTGCTTGCCCCCCCCCCAGCCTCCTCCAGGGCCCCCTGGGCTACAGCGGGTGCCGGGAGCAGGAGTGAGTGGTCCCTGCCGGGAGCAGGAACTCACCCCCCCCTGCAGAGATCCCCTCGGTGTCCCCAGAGCATCCCCCTCCAGTTACTCCTCCGCAGGTTCGAGGAGGCTCTGCAGGAGGCCCGGCAGGTGGACAAGCTGCTTTCGGAGGGCCCTGCCGATGACTACCTGGAGGAGAAGTTCCCCTTGCTCGGGGTACCCATCACCGTCAAGGAGGCCTTTTCTCTGCACGGTGGGTTTACTCATGCCCCCCCCAGCTTGCCTGCTCCATGGGGCAGTGGGTGGCTGTGGCTTCCCTTACCCTGGTCTGCACCCCCCTCTGCCTGGGCACCTGTGTCTGTGTCCACTTCTGGCACCCACTTGCTGTGGGGGACCCCACTGGGGACCTGCTTCTGGCAGACATGGTCCCTGCTGCCTCCAGGGTGGTCTCAGGGGAGCTGCCCCTGACACCTCCCTCTGTCTGCCTGCAGGGATGCCCAACACATCTGGCTTGGTCAACCGCCGCAATGTGGTGGCCACCTCGGATGCCACGGTGGTGTCGCGGCTGAAGCAGGCAGGCGCCATCCCACTGGGTGTCACCAACTGCAGCGAGCTCTGCATGTGGTATGAGTCCAGCAACAGGGTCTACGGCCGCACCAACAACCCCTATGACCTGCAGCGCATCGTGGGCGGAAGCTCAGGTGAGCCCTGGCTCCTCCGCGCCCTCCCACGCCAGCAGCGGGTCAAAAGGCAGCCCGGTAGCCCATCTGGAGGCCCAGCTGCTTTAAAGGCAGCCCGGTAGCCCATCTGGAGGCTCAGCTGCTTTGCACGACCCAGCATGGCTGTGGCTCGCTCTGCCATACCCTCTGTGCCAGCAGCAGTGCTGGTAGGGCACTGGGGCAGGGAAATCCCCATGTTCCCTGGCTGTCCCCTGGACGTTGCTGACTGCCAAGGCACATGGCCAGCATGAGATGCCCCTGCTCTGCTGGGTGATTCTCTCTGTTTGCCCATTCACGCTCGATTTGTGGGCGTTTTCTGTGTTTCCTCCCGTGCAGGCGGGGAGGGGGGCGTGCTGGCAGCAGCCTGCTCCGTCATCGGAGTGGGCTCAGACATCGGTGGCAGCATCCGGATGCCGGCCTTCTTCAACGGGGTCTTCGGCCACAAACCCACCACAGGTACAGCAGATGCAGGGGTCTCCTCCCCTCCCCGGGAGGCAGAATGCAGGTTGTGGGAGGAACCTGCTTGGGGACACTCCTGTGCCGGTCTCTGGAGGGATTGCTGTAAGGGGGCAGGCAACTTCTTGGGCAGGACAGGCCCGCTGCGTGAGCGCAGCCTGGCCTTGGGATGCTGCTGGGAGGCAAAGCGCCAGGCACGTGGGAGGTGGGAGGTTTTTTCCCCCTGGTATTGCATCTTCAGCGTGGGATGTTTTCCCAAGGTGGGGTTCAGCTGCTGGGGTGTTTGCCTGGCACCTGGTGTCCCAGCTGGGTGCTTTCCCTCCTTTCCCCTCCCTGGGCACCTCGCCACCAGCTTCCAGGCGCTGCCCGTGTGTGCGGACCCTGGGTGACAGCCCCTCCTGCACCCAGGGGCTGCCTCCTGCACGGCCTGTCCGGGTGGGTGCTCACAGGATGGTACCCACTGTCCCCCTTTGTGCTCACAGGGGTGGTCCCCAACGACGGCCAGTTCCCCAACGCTCAGGGGGTGCGGACCAGCTTCCTGTGCACGGGGCCCATGTGCCGCTATGCTGAGGACCTGGAGCCTATGCTGAGGGTCATGGCCGGTCCTGGAGTCAACAAGTAGGTTCCTTCCTCGCGGGAGGGCTTTCCCTGTGAGCTGCTTCAGCCAGCATGGCCCTTCCCTCCTGCAGCTAGCCTTTTTTGGGGGTTTTACCTGTGTTTTTTCCTGTTGCTAAGTAATGAGTTTTCCATCCCATCCCATGGGCTCGTTTGGTCTCCTCCTGGGTCTGTGCAGCCAAACAGGCTTTTATGTGCATGTACCAGTAGGGAGCAGAGACAGGGCGGGTCCTGCATCGTGCTGCAGCCTGCATGTGGCCGTTTCTCCGCTACCGCTTTTGTTTCCCCACGGCTCTGGTGGTGCAATCCCAGCCAGGGTCTGTAATTACCAGCTGCATCCTGAGAAATGAGGGTTTTGCCAACAGCAACAGAGCCCCAGAACCAGCAGGTGCTGAAGGGGCGGGCGAGCGACTGGGGGGGCTGGGGACAGTTTGTGTCTGTGTCTTCAGGGACCCTCCTTCCCACCCTAATGGGCAGAGCAGGGTGTCCTAAGGATATTTTGGATGTCCTGAGCACGCATTAATTGCACATGAGCAGCTCTGGCAGCCGGAAAGGAGCCAGGGATGGATTTGGGAGCAAAGTGCCGTTGTTTTCCCAGGCTGAAGCTGAATGAAAAGGTATCACTGGAGAAAATTAAATTCTACTGCATGGATCATGATGGCGGGTCTGTTTTTGTGTCGCCTGTGGACAAGGAGATCTTGCAGGCCCAAAAGAAGGTAAGAAGGAATGAAGGTTGGCTCTCACTGGCGTGAGCCTTGCCCAAGGAAGTTGTGGATGCCCCATCCCTGGAGGGGTTCAAGGCCAGGCTGGATGTGGCCTTGAGCAACCTGCTCTAGTGGGAGGTGTCCCTGCTCATGGCAGGGGGGTTGGAACTCGATGATCTTTGAGGTCCCTTCCAACCCAAACCAGTCTATGATTCTATAAAACCTGGGGGATCCAGTTTGAGGAGTCTCTTGCGAGTGGCTGTGGATGCCTGTGCCAGCAGCACCCGTGTGTTGGAGTGCATCAGGGTGACCAAAGTCTTTGGCCCAATTTCCATTGCAATAGCTGTATCTTGCTTTCTTAATGTCCCCTGTCCATGTTATGGGGACCTTCTGGGGACATGTCACACAGCTGTGTGTTTCCCAGGGTTGCTGCCTGGCATTTAGTCACACAAAGAAACTTTTTTGTTTTTCAGTGAAATCGGTGCTGCTCTTGGTGCTCTTCTGGAGCATCACAGGGGGTGGTGTGAGGGCTGTTTGGGGACCTCCAAAGGTCTGTTACCGGATGGGGGAGGTCCTGCTGTGGAGGGCAGGAGCTGTGGGGTTCCCTGTGTGGGCTCTCTCCTGTCCCTGGATTCCCTGGACTGAACCCAGCACATCCTGTCTTTGTGGAAAAAAAACCCTCACTATTCCCCTCAGGTGGTGGAGCACCTCGAAAGCGAGCTGGGGGTCCAAGTTCAGCGCGTGTCAATTCGCAAGATGAAGTATTCCTTCCAGATCTGGTCAGCCATGATGTCATCCAAGGACAGTGATGGGCAGGTGCGTCAGACAGAGCTGTCAAAGGCAGAGATTTGGCAGCAGCAGGGAAAAATCAGCTGTTTGGGGCCAGACATGAAGAGCTGTAGGCTTCTTGGACCTGCCCAGGGGCTTTCTTTGCTCTGTTTGTCCCGAGTCATCCCTTCATCTCTTTCCAAAGCTACGCAGCCCCTTCTCCTTTGCTTTCCCATGAGGTGACGATGTGGCTCCCAGCAAAGGAGTAACATGGTTTAGTGATCCCTGAATTGTAGCCCTGCGCCATGCTTTTTGTGGAAGTGTTTTGTAGCAAAAGTAAACTCTGGGGAGTATTTATACCTCATGCGTTCCTGCCACGCAGGCAAGGGTGGAAAATAAACCAACACCACCTTGCTAAGGAAGGCATGCATGGTCCTTTCTGCTTCCTTTTTCCTGACCCCACAGCCATGTAACAGCACTGAATGCCTCCAGGAGGTGTTAACCAGAGCATCATCCCTTGCATCATGTCAGAGGGGCACCGAAAGGTGCTGCTCTGGGGGCTCCCTCCACAGAGCGAGGTCCCTTCTGTGCTGTCTCTGGCAGGGAGAGATGCTCCCGCTGCTGCCCTGGGTTGGTGCCGGAGGTGTGTAATGCTCCCAACGGGCATCTCTCACCTGAAAATGGGAACAGCTTTTGTGGAGATGATTGATCAGCTGGAGATTTCACTGTCGTTTTTCAGCCTGTCCCTCCCTGCTGGCAGTGCTGACGGAGGGATCGTGTTTGTGTGTTGCAGGATGCACAGCTCTTCACTGACCTGCTGGGGGACCACGGGAAGCCGGTGTGGCCGCTGTGGGAGCTGATGAAGTGGCTGGTGGGAATGTCTTCCCACACTCTCCCAGCCATCGGTAAGACCAGGAGGAGCCCCTGGGGTGTGCGGGGGCGGTGGTGGGGTGGGCAAGTTGTGGAATGAAAGTAGTGGCCGTCCAGCAGCCTGCGACGGGACGCTGGGGTTTGCACTGGGTGGCTTTGGACTGGATTTTTGCAATGACACTTGGTGTCTTCAAGTGTAACGCGCGCTTGAGGTGAGGGTTGGCTGGGTCTTGGGTAACTGGGATGGGATGTCCCAGGAGAAGGAGTGGTGAGGACAGCAGAGCTGTGAGCCTGCCAGAACTGCCAGAGCTGGAGGGAGCCGTCGGGGGTCTGCACCCATCTCGTGTCTTAGCAGCAGACACCAGAGAACCCCAATTAGTGCTGTTGTCTAATGAGTGCTGAGGTTGCTCCACCAGCGCTGCTCAATCCCAGTGGCTGGAAAAACTTGGGGAAGCAATGGGCAGGCTGAAAGCCTTTCCTTTGGCAAAGCTGGGGAGCCGTGCCCTGTCCAGGGGACAATCCGCTCTGGGAGCTCGTGGGGAAAGGACCTGGGGGGCCCACTGTGAGCTGGGGGATGCTGCGTGTGGCCAGGAAATGTGCTGCTGAGGCTGCTTAACCCACAGTCCTCTCTCTCTTCCTGTTTGTGCCCTTGCCCTGCAGCCCTGGGGTTGACGGAGAAGCTGATGAAACTCAACCCTGGTGGGAATGCCAAGCTAGTGAGCATGGGGAAGAGCCTGAAGGAGGAGATGGAGGCCTTGCTGGGGCCAGACGGGGTTCTCCTGTACCCTTCCCACCCCACCATCGCCCCCAGGCACCACTCCCCCATATGCATGCCCTTCAACTTTGCCTACACAGGTGAGCAGCTCCAGTTCCGCTGCTGGGGTGCAGGGAGGGCTCACAGCCACCTCCTGCCCGCTGCAGCACTGGGTGGGGAGCCAGGGGGGTTTACCCAGAGTGTTTCCATCGCTGACATTGGGCTTTGCAGCGCAGAGGGGTGTCTCACTGCTGCAGAACATGGGGAAAGGATTATGGTCCTGCTTTAAAACCGTTGTATTTGAGCCTGCTGTCGGCAGTGGGGCAGGTTTCATCCTGGGGTGTCACCCTGCCCCAGCGTGATGCGCTCAGGCTGTCGCAGCTGGTGCCATAGTTTGGCAGGAACCTGAGAGCCCTTGTGTCCCTGTGGTACAGTTTGGGGCTCTCTGTGGCTTTCCTGTGGCTTGAGCCCCATGATGCCAGCGCCGGGTTGCGATGCTTTGTGGCTTCAGCATAATGGAGGGATGGTGCCTGGGGCAGGCATGTCCCAGAGCAGATCTTGGCGTGATGCATCATCGTGTCATCACTCCTGGGTGCAACTTGTGTATGTGATACGGGTGCTGGGAACCTCTGGCCAGCCATGTCCCCTTGTCATCGTGTCTCTGCACCACTTTGGTAGGGACCAGCTGTGGGAGCTCAGCACTGTCCATGGCAGCAGCTGCTGGGCTGGGAGAGCCAGGCAGTGATTTATCCCAGGGGCTGCGCTTGCTCTGATGCAACCTTCTCTCTTCCAGCCATCTTCAACGTTCTGGGCTTCCCGGTGACGCAGTGCCCACTGGGCCTGAGCAGCGAGGGGTTGCCACTGGGCATTCAGCTGGTGGCAGCCTCCTACAACGACCACCTGACACTGGCTGTTGCTCGGTACCTGGAGAAGGCCTTCGGAGGATGGGTTGTGCCAGGGAAAGTTTAGCCTCCTGGTGCTGCATGGTGGCAGGGATGGAGGCGGTGGTGCCCAGCGAGGCGGCAGCCAGCGCTGCTGGCTGATCCTGTCATGGCCTTACCTGCTCTTTCCACAACCCCTTGTGCCCTTCTCGGAGTGACCAGTGGTGCCTCTGGTCCCAGGGATGCTGGGCTGCTGCTGCCAGAGTTGCCACCTCCCTGTGGCACCCTCTTCCAGGAGAGAGACCTACCTTCCCTCCTCAGTGCTGGGGGCAGCATCCTGCCTGTGGTGGTGCCTCTCTTCTCCTGGGCATGGAGCCAGCCGTCTCTGCAGTGCTTGCTGCTTTGACAACGCTGAGTGAAGGCTGGGGAGCGGAGGTGCTGCTGGACTGCTCAGGGACACCCAGCACCACGCTCTGGCCTCGCTGCGTGCATCTGTCCTTGGCCTTATCCTGCCTGCAGGGCTAGGGCTGCCCCCGATGCACCACAGGCTCCCCAGCCTCTGCAGCCCCCCTTGGCTGCCGCAGGGTTCCCCCCACCTCTGTCCAAACAGGGAGAGGGTCTGGGGGCGCCGGGGCAGCTGCACGCTCATCTCGCCAGCAGGGCTTGGTGGGGTGGATGGTGCTGGCTCTGCCCGGTGCATTGCTGGCGGGCAAAGGGAGAAGGAGCTTTTGCTCTTGTGAGCTTTTGACGGCACTGGGAGAGCTTTTTGAATGCTCCTCTCCATGTGTTGAGATGGCGAAAGCATCTCCTGCCTGTGTTGTCTGTCCCAGGGGATCACCCAGACTGATTGGCGTCCCTGTCCCTGCCACCACATTCCTGAGGTGCCCAGTGCCCACAGAAGGTAGGCAGCTGCCTGTGCCTGGGGCCGGCAGCAGGCGGGAGATGTTCTCAGCAAGGGTGGTATTAAAGAGTCTGTCCACTTTGCTGCCGCCTGTGCCTCCTCTTTCCTCGTGGCTGTTTTCTTGCCCGTCCCCCCAGGCACCAGCCCCCTCTGCCCTCGCACCATGGGATGTGCCGGGGCTGCTAAAGGCTGTGTGTGCGGTGCAGGGACAGCAGCCAAGGTGGCACTCGGCTGCTGCTGGGCTCTTGCTTTAAAATGCCTGGACTCGCGGTGTCTGCTCGGCACCTGGCAGAGCTGGAGGGTCCTCGTGAGCTCTGGGGGTGCTGTGGGCGACAGCTCTGTTTGTCCTACACAGTGTTACGCTCTCAGAAAACATAAGCCGTGCTGCTTTCTCCCCCTGAGGGGCTGCCAAAGGCTCGGGGCTTGGGGGATGATACTGAGCCCTGTGTGGGTTCCCTGGGGTCTCCAGGGCAGAGTAGGGTCCCAGCTTGGCAGCACTGGTGTTGGCAAGGAGAAAGCCTCCTCCCGGCATTGGCTTTGTGGGGATGTCCTGGCTTGTGTCCCAGCCCCATCCCTGTGCCACTGTCTTCTGTCCCTGAGCCCCTGGTGGTCCCTGCGTGGGGGGACACGGAGGCTGGGTGCCTCCGGGGTGCTGGGCACGGGCTGCCTCTTGCCACTCGCTCGCAGAGGGCACTGCTGAGCCGCCAAGGGCTCCCCGCCTGCAGCCAGAGGAGACGCTCTCGATGAGGAAGGAAGGAAGAAAAAAAAACAAAACTTGACTGAAGAAAACATGCATAAACCAGAAAGGCAAGTCACGTGTAGAGGGAGGGCTCCCACAGCCTCCCGGTGCGGTGGCACAGAGGACGCGGCTGTCTCCCGGCCAGAGGGACCCCGGGGGCTGGGCAGACCCTGGCCGTGCTTCCAGCGAGCGTTGGGAGCCCAGCACGGGGTTGCTGAGGGGTTGTGTTCGGCGGAGCGTGGTGGGCACAATGGCACCACCACATTTGCGGCCGGGACCAGATGAGTGACTGCCCAGCCTGAGGTAGGGGGGACACTGGCGCCTCTGGGCCCATGGGGGGTGCAGGTGGAGGAGGGGGGGGTTCCATCCTTGCAGTCTTAGCCAATGGCATAACCACAAAACCATATTTTTACAAAAACCGCAATGTGGGGAGGGGGTGCTGGGGTCAGCAGGGGCTGGCAGTGACCATCCTGTGGCCTCCCCCCAGCAGCCCACTCCCTGTCCCCATCCCTGCACAGCCAGGTCCCAGGGTCTTCCTGGCCTTCTGCTCCGTGTCCTGGGAATGGTGCCGGGGGGCCCTTCTCCCTCCAGGAGAAATGCTGCCACCTTCCCAGGGGGCCTGCGGCAAAGCTGGAGGGTTTGTGCTGGCCTCGGGGCAAGGAAAAGCCATGACCCCACCGCCCGTGACCCAGCTCTGGTGTTTCAGAGGTCTCACCTTGGGGCTCGGAGCCCTTGTCCACGGCTTGCAGCTGCCCATCCCTGTTTGCCGACTGCTCCTCCTTGTTTCCAGCTCTGAGCTCTTGGGAGGGACAGCACACACCGGGAGACCTGTTCAAACACGCTGCTACTGAGACCGTCACACTCATACGGTTAACGCAGCCAGTATCAAATGGGAAGAGCAGGAGGCAGCAGGAGTAGGTCAACCCTATGGATGTCCAGCCCGTCCAGGGAGATGCTCCCACCCATTGGCGTCTGGAGGTGGCCCTAGGCTCCCCGCTTTCACCAGGGTACATGTGCCCATGACTGGGAGGGTGGAGTTGATGGCTTCAAAGCCCTTGCATGTCTCTTCCCAGAGAGCAAGGTTACCTCCATAGCTGGGAAAAAATCTCCCTGGTATCTGGGTGGTGGGATGAGGCCAAGGCACAGAGCTGCCGGCCAGGTTTTGGAGAGAGGGAGGAGGGAGCAGGGCTGTGGGTGCCCCAGTGTCCCCCTGGGGCCGGTGGGGCTCTGGCACTGGTGCCCAGCGGGACCAGCCTCAGCTGTGGCTCGGAGATGGAGGTGTCTATGTGGGGCACAGCACCTTGTGGGCACCCTGTGGGGTGCTGGTGGGTGCCGGTGTGTGTGACACCCTCCCATCCCTGCTGCGGGAGGGCTGGGGGCGTCACAGCAGTGGCATCACTGGTTGTGCCAGTGTGAGTCATGTCCGGAGCGGGGCTGAGTCACCGCCAGGGCGGTGGGAGTATCAGGCCGAGAGCTTTCTCAGACCCACCATGAGATCAGCAGCCTGATGTCTCCCTGCCTTTAGGGAGGGACCAGACGCCCCGGGGGACCAGCAGGAGGTCCCTGTGGCACGTGCAGGGTGCCGTGGCAGAGTGTGGCCATCTCCACAGGCCCCTTGCCACCGCAGCCCCACGGGCACCTGCCCCGCTGCTGCTTCACCCCATCCCAGGGGGCAGCAGAGGGTTCACTGCCACTCTGTGGCAGGCACCCCAGTGCCACAGTGGGGCACGCAGCCTCCCGGTGCCAGGCGTGCCTGCAGCGGGTGGCACTGGCCACAGCTTCAGGAACAAAAATATTCTCTCTACAGGTTCTACCTGTCTGTTGTGTTTGCGGTGGCAGCTCTGTCACACCCGTCCCCTCGCCCTGGCACCCAGCCTGACAGCGTAGAGCCGGGGGCAGATGGACGGGCCGCAGCGGGATGAGCCCTGCCCTGAGCCTGCTACTGTCCCTGGCCACCTGCACCCTGCTCCAGGGTAAGTCCCACTGGGGGTGGCCCTGGCTGTGGCGGGGGGAGAAGCGTGGGGATGACTCCCAGACCCAGGGAAGGTATTTGCTGGGAGGAGGGGACCAAGAGATCTTCAAGGTATGATGGGAAGGAAAACCCCAGGGTCAGCAGGAGCCACATCAGGGTGTCTGTGCCTTCCTTGGGGACCGAGTTGGGAATCTCCAGGGCATGCCAGAGATGTGGATGCACTGGCAGCCAGTGCTTGCCTGAGCCTGGCAGGGACTTGGGGTCCTGTGCAGGACTGAAGCTGGGGGTTTTAGGGTGGGGGAGCCCCCACAATGCTGATGCCAAGTGGGGAGACCCCCGCAGCATGTCCAAGCAGTGACCAGCCAAGGAGCAGGCCCCTTGGAGCAGAGCTGCCTGACCCCCCTCTTCTTCCCCCCTCCCCAGGCACCCCACTGCCCCCCCGGGACGTGAGGCTGGAGGCACAGAACTTCCACGTCTGCCTGAGTTGGGAGCCGGACCCTGGCTCGCCCAGTGGCACCACGTACCAGGTGGAGTGGAGGGGACGGTAGGTGGGACAGCAGGGACAGAGGTGGCTGGTGTCCCCCACACCTTGGCAGAGGGCTGTCAGGTACCCCGTCAGCCAGAGGATTGTTATCTGACAGCAAATCTCAGAGCAACAGAACACTGGATCTGGCAGGGAACCCCCAAGACCAGCTCATCCAATCCCTGCTCAGGACTCTGTCCTGTTGGTTTTTGACCCAAGGCTCAAGGATGGAGCCTCCGCAGCCTGCCTGGGCAGCCTGTTCCCTCTCCAGGGCACCCTCTCAGTAAAAGACAAAAGGGAGTGCTTTGGGGTTTGGTTTTTTTCCCCCTTATGCTTAAAGGGAATTTCCTGTATTTCAGCCTGTGCCCGCTGCCTCTTGTCCTGAGAAGAGGTCTACATCTTCTGTACTCCATCACATTGATAGGACTCCCCACCCTATGCCATCTTCTTTTGAGGCTAATCAGTCCCTGCTCACTCAGCCTCCGTCACACTACAGATGGCCCAGCCCCTTGGTCACCTTTTTGGCCCTTCAGTGGGCTCTCTCTGGCCTGGACGTGTTTTCTCTGGTAGAGGAGAGCACAGGCCGGGATGCAGCACTCCAGGTGCCGTCCCACCAGCATTGGTGAGAGAGGACTTGCTGGCAACACTCTTCCTACTGCAGCCCGGCATGCTGTTGGCCAGTATCTGTGCTTTCCCACCCTTTCCTCTTGGACAGCATGGCAATTTGTGTTTTTGGCTGGGAAGTTGCCAAAAAGGAGAAATCCTTGCATTTTCTTCATGTGCAGAAACTCTCCCTGGACCAAGGCAGGTGCCTGCTGGGGTAACAGCACCGGCTCCTCCTGGGCGTGCGAGCTGTATTTTGACGATATCTACGATATCTACTGGGCAAGGGTGAGAGCGGAGGCCGGAGGCGAGCTGTCCGAGTGGGTCAGTTCCAGCGAGCTGCAGCCGTACAGAGACAGTAAGGACCAGGGAGTGCCTTCAGTCGGGCTCCCGCTCTTCCGGGGGCAGGGGGCAGTGGGGAGAAGGTCTGGAGAGATACGGTGGGAAATGATGTGAAGATACTGGTGGGAAAAGTGCCCCGAGCACCAACTGGAGGAAAGGGATGGGAGCAGAACTGCTGGGTGAAGAGCAAGGAGACACAGTGAAGCGAGGACCATGGATGGTGGCAAAGCTGGCACAGGCAGGAGCAGTTCCCCCAGCACTGCCTTTGCCCTGGCTGCCATGTTTGCAAGGTGTGAGAACCTGCCTCTTCTCAGCAGCTGTCCTGTCCAAAAAGCCTGGCTGTCTTTTGGAGGCAGGGGAAAACTTCAGGACTTTCCCATAGCCCACCTCACAGGGGATTGTCACAATGAACTGAATGTGTGGGCGACTAAAATGGGGTGTACCTTGGCCATTTGGGCCCTCTTTTCCATTCCCTCTGTATCCAACCGGCATAGAAATAGGTGCATTTAGCTAGAAGAGCAATTGCTGCCCTCTGTTTATTTCTAGAGCTGGTTTCACAGCACAAGGTGCTGCCAGGATAGATCTGAGCAAGTTTCTATGCGCTGGGAGTGGGATGTCCAACAGTAAAACATCATTTCTAGAGAAAGGAGACGTCTACCTTTTGTTTTGAAGACATTAATTTTCCTCATCCATTTTCTTTTTCCCCTCCCTACAGCAATGGTGGGCCCCCCCACGTTATCCTGGCTGCTCCAGGGTGACACCCTCAGTGTAAATGTCACCCTGCCCCTCACGCCCTACCGTAGCAAAGCTGGCTCCTACGAGCCAGTGGAGGAGGTGCTGTGGAAGCTGTGGTACTGGCTGAGCCTGTACGAAGGGGACGTGCTCATCCAGAAGGTATGTGTCGGGGTGGTCCAGGCTCGGGGTGCGCGGGGCTGCGGAGGCTCTCCCGGTGCAGCGGCGATGCCTGTGTCCTGTGGCAGTGGTGGGGTGGTGGTCCCTGTATCCACGGAGGTGCCCCAGCCCTGCCCGCACCCTACAAACAGGCGTGAGATGCTCTGCACTCTGAGTTTGGGGTTACAGCCTGGGGGTGGCAGGAGGTCCCTTTCTTCTTCTAGACTGCATGAACAAGAAAACTCATAAGGATTTCTGTTCAGATGAAGGCCTGCAGGAGGTGTTTAATGAGGTGCTCTGGGACCCGAATGCCTCCTGGGGTGAAGAAGCAACAGCTGGAGATGCTGGGGAGCAGGGAGGGGGGTCTGAGCTCCTCGCCGTGGGGCACATGGGCTGTCGAGGCTGTAGTTGGGGAGTGGAGCGGTGCCCAGACCCCACCTCCAGCCACCATGGCCACACATCCCCTCTGCTTCCAGGTGCCCTGCAGACGTGGTGGGGAGGATGCCCCCTGCCTATTCCAGTACCTGAAGCCCCGCACACGGTACTGTGTCCGGACAAGGGCCGCCAACATGGCCGGGGAGCGGAGTCGGGAGGCCAAGCAGTGCCTGGTGACACCGTCCAGCCCCACAGGTGGGAGATCTCTACCAAATCAGCCGCTGCCACTGCATCTCAAGTCCTGCTTGCGGCACGGACATGAGTGGAGGTGTGGGTCACTCCCTCCCAGCCATTCTGGTCAGGGTTGGTGGCCCAGTAACGCCCTGTGGAGACCTTTCTTGGGGAGGTGCTCCTCGCCATCCTCCTTGGGCTTGCCCCACACCTCCTCCTGGAATGTCCCTGCCTGCCAAGGGGGCTCTGGGGCAGTGCTGGCAGAGGGTGGGCTGTGGGGGGATGCCAGCTGGGGTCCTTCCACCCCTCAGCCTGTTGTCACCTCCTGGCAGGCTTTCCCTGGCTGCTCCTTGCCGTGTTGAGTGGTGTCTTCCTGCTGCTGCTGCTGAGTGTGGCTGGGCTCCGCTGCCTCCAGCTGCACGTCTTCCCCAGCCCCTCAGAGACGGACCTCCCGAAAACGCTTGTGAGTGAACGATGCTCCTCCAGCCTCCTCCCTGCCGCGACCGAGCCAGGGTCCCCTGCACTTGCAGGGGCTCCCTCCACCTCTTGTGCCACCAAACCCCTCTCGGTGCCCAGGAGCCTCCCCCACTGTCTGACCCACCGTACCCCCAGGCCTTACTGTGTGGGAGAAGATACTGGTGGGATGCATCAGTCAGCCATGGGTAACTGGAGAAAGGTGTCTTGGGCAGCATGTAGCTCATGCTGCACAGCCCTCAGTGGTAGAGCCCTCCGAGAGGCTCCTGGGGCTGCAGCCCTGCTGAGCTGCTCCAGACGTGTCCTGGGTCAGCAGGATGGGGCCCTGGGGACACAGTCAGCCTTTCTCCCTGAGCCCCTGTTCCCCCTTGCATCCCAGCTTCCCAGTGCTGGGGGTGCCCGCAGCCGGGGCTGAGCAGCCCTTGGAGCATGCTGGGGACAAAAGTAACTTGCTAAGCTCAAGGAGTCACCTGTGCCAGCGTGGAGAGGAGGTGTCGGGCTGCTCCGCTCGCCCTGCTCTGCTTGGTGCCAGCACCCTTTGCTTCCCAATTCCTCTTGGCCTCTGCACAGGGAGCGCTCCCATCCCTAAGCAGGGGAGAGCTCTTCCATCACGCTCTGACAGCTGGGGCAGAGTGTGAAAGGCAGCAATGGCTTCTGAGACTGTCCCCTGGCTCAGAGCCCCATGCTGTGTGAGCAGAGCCCTGCCTGCGTTTGTCCCAGCTACGAGCATGGCAGACGGGCTGCCCAGGACTGTCCCTCTCCCTGGAGTGCGTGGCTCCTCACCCCCAGGCGGGAAGAGGGTCCATCAAGCTGGGGCCAACACTATGCTGCTTGTTTCCCGGCAGGCTCTCCTGAACGGGCAGCTGAGTGTGGCCATCAGGGTGCCCACCCTTGAGTTGGAGGAGGACTCCTTTGCCCTGCTGCTGCCAGCCATGCTCCCCTCCCGCGGGCCACCCCCGGCTGAGCTGACAGCACCCACTGTCCGTCTGCTCCTCGGAGAAAGCCTTTCCCAGGACATCAATGGCTACTGCGCCAACGGGTTTGGGCCAGGCTGCCACCAGGGCAGGGACCCGTCCTGCACCCGCAGCCAGCTGGGACACGCTGTGGGCTCCTGGGTCCCATCGTGGCCGGGGGAGGATGGGGAGACGTGTGACAAGGATGATGTACTGGAGCCACTGGTGCCCCTGGTACTGACCGGAGACAGCTACACAGGTGACAGGGACTACCAGACACCCGAGACGTGGCTCTCCCTGCACCCCCAACTTTACTCTAAATGCCAGTGCCCAGCCCTGGGAGCAGGCAGCTGCCTGCCTCTGCCCACACCGGGCAGGAGCTTCAGCCAGGAGGACCCACAGGAGAGCCTCAGCGTGGCAGGGCACTGGGTACCGCTCAAGTCGGTGAAGCTGCTGGGCAGCAAGGAGGAGGATGGAGGGCAGCTCCTGTGCGCTCTCCAGCCCCTGCATGGCTGTGGGACTGAGCCGCAGCCAGGGGACAGCACACTGCAGCAGGACAGCTTGGAGCAGGCAGCGCCAGGCATCCCCCCTCCCTGTCCACTGTCCCCATTGCCCCCCGACACCCTGCGGGCCACCTTCTCCGGCTACGAGCTGCATCCCCCGGTGCAGGGTGAGCCATAGCAGGCGGGGTGGGGGGACAACACCTGAGTAACAGCATCAAGCAATAGCCCAAGGCACTGCCCGGAGCTGCCCCAGCCACAACGGCTGCTGCTGGGACCTGCCTGTGCCTCACTGGGGACAGGACGGGGACAGGACTGGGACAGGCAGGGGCACGCTCTGGGCATGGCTGCCACGGATGAGTGACATCCATTGAGACCTTCCCTTCCCTCTGTGGTTTTGGTGCTCTTGAACCAAAGCATAAGGAATCTGTACTGAAGTTGAAGCCCCAAAACTTTCCTCTATTTATCCATCTAGATGTGTGTGTGCAGTTCATATATTAATGCAAATCTAAGTATATACTCGTATATACATATAAACCTCTAATGAAAGAGGCGATTTTATATTTTTTACTTGTCTGGAAATACTGATCGTGCACAGGAGCTGTTTTTATGTAACACTAATTTATTATGGAAAACTGGCTTCTGTGCTTATTCTTTCTGTGTTACAGAACCAGTGCTGCCCTGCCTGAGTAGCAGCTGGGAAAGGCACTGGGAAAACCTGGGATTTCCCTGGGAGAAAATTGTACCTGCAGCTGGTCTGTGTGGGGAAAAGGCTGGTTCTTCAGCAGCCACTGGATAATTTTATTATTCCTTCCACCGGCCCTGGGGCAATTTACCTCCAAGGAGCCCTGCCCTGCAGTTGGCTCTCCAGGACACCTGTGAGGCTGTGCCTGCAGCCACGGAGGCGAGGGGAACCTCTCCCTGGCATCGGGCAGCATTGTGCTTTGCAGCAGCTGGGATCGGTGGATTCCAGGTCTGGGGGACAAAGCCAGGTTCTGGGATGCGCAAGATTTAAGCTGGGTTTGGGAAGAGGAGAGAAATCCATATCCAGCGTGCAGGCATCTGGTGGAGGAGACGGCGCTGCCAGCCCCGGTAAGTCTTTTGGGTGAAGCAGGGCTGCGCAGGGCCAGGCTCCAACCCCATGAGTCGTCCCTGAAATCCTCATACCAGACATCCTCGTCCCCACCACTGTGGCTGACTTGGCCCGAGACCTGTGGCAGCACCACCAGCAGCTTCAGACCCCGAGCAGTGAGGTCCCCACACCGGGCAGCGACGTGCCGGGACGGGCTGGCCTCTGCACCAAAGCAGGTGGCCGTGCTTCATGCCTCTCATTAGCAAAACCTTGTAGGGCAGATGTGAGGATACGGGGCCTATCAAATAGATGTAGCTGAATTTTTTTAAAAAAGGAGAGAGGCGGTCCCGAGAGCTGCTTGAAGGAACACATGTGTTGCCGCGTCCTGTTGCTGCCAACAAAGGTCCTCTTAGGCTCAGTCTCAGCCTGAATCTGAAACATGAGTCTGATCTTCCTTAACTTGTTTCACTTTCTCTTTCTGGTAAGATGAAATTTCGGGGCACATGTATCCGCTGTTTCTTTGGCTCTTACGAAATGGCCTCTTTAATATTCAGGTGTTCGGAAAGCAAACCAAAAGCCAAGCCGAAATAATTGCCCCGCAGTAAAGCTAGGTAGACTTCAGAGGAACTGGTGCTTTGAGGCAAGTGGAGGAGCTGACACATTGCAGTCTTTGAATCCTCAGGCAAAACATTCCATGCTGACCTTACCTCCTGCCATCTTAATTTTTTTAATTTTTTTTTTTTTAACTTGAAGCTTTTTGAGGCATTTGATCTACAGCTGTGACTGCTCTGCAGAACTCAGGGAGCCAAAACCATGTCTCTGCTTTTCCTCCTCTGAGGCCACACCATCCTTCCAGTGGGTGAAGAGGAACCTCACAGTGATTGATCTCCTTGACAAGTGCCTGAGATGCATGTCCTGCTCCTGTTTCAAGACCTCTGGGAGTGCGGACCCTGCTCTTTCCCTGCAAATGGTCTTCCAGGCCAAGCAGAGAGCATGCATCCTGCCAGTCCAGCCCCTGCTGCTGTTTG
Source organism: Calidris pugnax (assembly GCF_001431845.1). Classification (NCBI taxonomy): domain Eukaryota; kingdom Metazoa; phylum Chordata; class Aves; order Charadriiformes; family Scolopacidae; genus Calidris; species Calidris pugnax. Next base: position 159,252 of record NW_015091028.1, on the reverse strand, counting down.
CCGAGAGCCACTGCCCTGGCATGGTGGGACCAAGCTGGCTCCCACCTTCTTGGGCACTGGGCTCGTGCCGGGGCTCAGCCGGTGTTTTTCTAACAGCCTGCCAGGTCTCCTTAAAGATCAAAAGACAGACAGCCCTTTTCAGAGTTTTGGCAGGGCGGCCGTGCTGGGATCCCCGCAGGTGATTCAGGCAAGTTACTCACTGGCAGCGGGGACTCGCCCCAGCCCAGGGGGCGGTTGAAGCAGCTGAGATGTCCCCATTCTGTATGAAACAGAGACATTCATGCAGAGTGGAAAAAGGCAAAAAGGCTGGTGACATTTTGAGATGGCATTTTGGTAGCTGAAGTTTCCGAGTGGATGTGAGAGGGTTTTTTTGCTTTGCCTGGGAGGTGTGAGCGGTGCGCGGGGCTTTGCAGGGCCATAGCAAGGTGTGCTGCTCACTGTGGGGGAGAGGTCCCAAGGGAGACCCACCACCACCCTGCACAGCAGTGGGTCTGGGTCCAGTGTGTCTGCATCACACCCTGCTCTGGGCTGCCTGTCCAGGCCATACATGTTGAGCAGGATCATAGAATTACAGAATTGTCTGGGTTGGGAGGGACCTTTCAGATCATCAAGTCCAACCATCAACCCAGCACTGCCAAGGCCACCACTAACCCATGTCCCTCAGCACCACATCTGCCTGGCTTCTAAACCCCTCCAGGGATTGGGACTCCACTGCTGCCCTGGACAGCCTCTTCCAGTGTTTGATAACCCTTTTGGTGACCTGCTGGGCCACACTATTCCTGATACAGGCCAGGCTGTTGTTGGCCTTCTTGGCCACCTGAGCACACTACTGTCTCGTGTTCAGCCAACACCCCCACATCCTTTTCTACCGGGCAGCTCCAGTCACTCTTCCCCAGCCTGGAGCATCCATGGGGTTGGTGTGACCCAAGGGCAGGACCTGGCACTTGGCCTTGTTGAACCTCACACCATTGACCTCATCCCATCAATCCAGCCTGTCCAGATCCTCCTGTAGAGCCTTCCCACCCTCCAGCAGATCAACACTCCTGCCCAACTTGGATGGGGCTGTGCTGGAGGATGGAGCGGTGTGGGAGGCTGTTCCTCAGACCCACGGCCCCAGTGTGGTGCCTGAAGGTACTTCGCATGGAGGTTTGTGAAAGCTCTGACTCACCCTGATCAATAGGCTTGTTCCTGGCTGCTCTCCCTGCTGTTGGCGGTGTTTTCAGCTTCTGCCAGTTACCAGATCAAAGCCATGAGAGGAATGCAGCTGAAAACAGCTCTTTATTAGAAACAGCAGTTTTAGGACTATGTAAGAGGGTGTTTTTTATTACTAATTCTCAGAGAGTTGAGCTGCTAGCTTGTAGAAGTATTGGAGAGTGGAAAATTGCGATGCGGGGGCTAATGGGACTTTTGCGGCCCAAAGCTGCAAACAGGAAACATAGCACCTAACAAACAGGAGGGAGACAGCGGCTCCTGAAATGACAGGGGAGAATTAAGCCCTAATATTTTGCAGGCTGCCAGGGGAAAGGAAGACACCTATTTCCCTTTGAAAGCCATGGGAGGCAGAGACACGGAGAGCAGCATCTTGGGCTGCAGCTCTTCCCCTGGATCCGTCCTGGCCCTGCTCTGCCCACTCTCCATCCTGCCTGTCACTGCAGCCACCCTGCTAGCACTCCGGGACAGCCCAGAGACACCCCACGGCCTCGCACTGTCCGGCATGTGTCCATGTACCTACAATGGACCTGGGACCACGATCCAGCCACCCCTGTGCCAGGTGTCCCTGCCATGGATCTGTAGCTCTGGGCGGGTCCCGGAGTGGGACAGAGCAGCAGTGTCAGAGCTGTCCTGCCAGATTCCAGAATTATAGAATTGTCTGGGTTGGAAGGGACCCTTAAGATCATTGAGTCCAACCATCAACCCAGCACTGACAAAGCCCATACTAACCCATGTCCCTCAGCACCACGTCTGCCCAGCTTTTAGATACCTTCAGGGATGGTGACTTCACCACTTCCCTGGGCAGCTTCTTCCAAGGCTCAACAACCCTTTCGGTGAAGAATTTTTTCCTAATATCCATCCTAAAGCTCGCCTGGCCCAGGAGCGGACTCAGGGGGTCTGTGAGATATGGTCCCATCCTCCTGACTCACGTGTCAGGGGATTTCTGGCCTATGGACAAGGAATGGACTGGGTGGCTCAGCTCGCTGCCTTCCTGCACCCCTTGCACCGATCTATAGCTCTCTGCACACAAAGACCGCTCGTGCTCCCAGTGGTACATGGCACAGGCAGAGCTGCTGCCCCTGGGGCTGGGTGCACGTGGGACACACACGTGAGTTTGGAGAGGGTTCCCATGCTTTCTCCCAAACCCTCTCGGGGCTGTGCCTCCTGCCCATGTCCTGACAGCAGAAGTGATGAGCCTGCCTCCAGAATTTTTCATTATATGGCATGAAACCTGGCATCCAGGGGATGGGAGAAGCTGGAAAATAGACTAGATATGGATTTTTGTTAGGAGAAAGGTCCCAACTGAGCACTGTGCCTGGTCAGGATGGATGGACATTTTGCCTCATCTGTCTCCCAGTCTGATTTGTGCCTGACAGAAAGGGATTTGCAGACAGAAGTAATGATCTCTTGTTAATGCACCTTCAAACACTTTATGAAAAATGAGAGCCTGTACCTGGGCATGCAGACACTGTTTTCTCCCTGTTTTGTGGTCAGCAGGGTCATGGTCAGCCTCTTGGTTAAAAAACAGATGCTCGGGCTCCCAGGCATCCTGTCCTGTCTTCCTCAGGAAAGGGTCTGTGATGTCCCACCCCACAAGAAGACATGAAAGGAGCAGAAGACGTGTGGTAACTCTTGGGGGGGAAGATCATGCAAAAAGAAAGCATGGATCCAGATTTTGTCCAAATGCTGGCCCCATGTTCTCTTCTGATCCTCCTCCAGACCTCACCAGAGACATGGTTAACCTGCCCAGCCTTCTCCCAGCACAGCATAGCTATGGAAAACAGCAGAGCTTCTGAAAACCTGGCCAAGCATTTGTCAAACATCCTCACTCAAGAATGACAGACATCGAACTGGGGGGAGAGCAGGGCCAGTCATCTCCTGTCATCAGGATGAATGGTCAACACCGCAGGAAAGACAACTCACCTGATGAGACCATATTGATCGCAGAGAGCTGGAGGACATAAAAGAGAACTGCCTCACACTCCCTCACTCACAGGCTCTTAGGAAATCGGCCAAGGCTTGGAGAAGGAGAGAAAATGCCTTCCCAGAGGGTGGTCGTCACCCTGGCACTGCTGTTGGGGTCTTGCTGCATCAGCGCTTATCCTGTCCACCTGGAAAGCGACAGTGCCCATGGTAAGGACAACTGACTGGGGTGTTTGTGCCCGAGAACCAGGTGGGGTTTGTCCTTTTGCACTACTTTCTGGCTGGCACTGGATGCTGGCTCCAACCTGGTGTTTCCTGGGGGCTTGCCTGCTGCAGACATGCAGAGCAGCGCAGCGTCCCCCAGCTTCTCTTTGGGCAGAAAGACCTCCTGGCCTGGGGAGGGTTTTTCGCATATTGTTAGGAGTGGTATGTGTCCAGCAGGGCTAAACCCACTACTAGTGTGACCAGGTCAGACAGGAGAAGACCATCCTGTACGCGAGGGACCTCTGTGGCTGCTGTGATCTGCAGACAACAGAGTCTGGGGGATGTGTCCAGGCGCTCTGGGATGACAGACAACCTTGTCCTGGGAATCAGCCAGCCTGGGGAGGACAAACAGTGTCCCTCTAGGCTCGATATTCTTCTGATGCATGATGTGGCAATGAGGGAGTTGCAGCTCAGGTGCGGAGCGAATGGTGTGTGCTGGATGTCCTGGGATGGGGTGGGATGGGGTGGGCTCTGCTCATGATCAGGGGGTGCGTATGAGCCTCCCCAACAGCCACAGAACTTGGAGCCGCAACCCTGGCTGACTGCTGGCACCAATTATCAGGGTAAGTACCAGCTTAGACAGTCTGGGCTTCCTAATGCTCGAGAAAAGTCACTTGGGGAGAGCTTGAGCCTGATGGAGAGCATGACCCCATCCTCATGACCCTGCTGGGAAAGGAGCAGCCACGATGGCGCTCTTGTCGCTGGCTGACTCACGGGGACTTCCAGAGCTCCAGCAGCTTGGCTGCATCTCCAAGACAAAGGAAATACGAGGCCAAGTGTTTGGGATTTCTCAACTCCTGGTGGTTGGTGGGAGCTTCCTGGGGGCAGGCGCTGGAGAAGGGGTGGGTTGAAGGGTGAGGTGCTGGAAAGCCCCCAACACACCAGCTGGTTTCCAGTTAAAGGCAGCCAGACAGAAAGGGAGTTGTTTCCTTAGTTGCAGCCATGTGTCTGAGGCTTGTTTTTGTGGTGAGCTTAGACCACCCCTATCCCCAGAGAAAGGCAGACAGGCCCTGGGACGGACTCATCCCAATTTCTACTTGTGCTCACCTGAGACGTTACTGGGATAAGGGGGGTCTGGACTTCACGCTTTGCAGCTCCCACTGGTGCCACAGGCTGGCTGAGCGAGGCCAGGAAGGGGTTCTGCGGAGCTGCTCTCAGAAGGGTCTTTTGTGGCAGGGGACACCTCGGTGGCAAATGGGGACCTTCTCCTCCTGCCTGTTGCAGTCACGCTGAAGGCAACTCCAGGCAGCAGAGGTTGTTTGCCTTGGCTTTTGGCACTGTCTCCCACAGCACACTAACAGAGGAGCTGGCAAAGTCTGGACCAGATAAGTGGGCAGTGAGGTGGGCTGGAAACTTGCTGAAGGAAGGGTTGTGATCTGTGGCACAAAGTCCAGCTGGAGGCCAGTCCAGTGGTGCATCCTGCAGGTCGGTACTGGGGGTGGCTCTGTTTAACATCTTCATTAAGGATCTGGTCATGGGACAGAGTGCACCCTCAGCATGTCTGCAGTTGATGAGAAGCTGGGAGAGGTGGCTGATAATGCCAGAGGGTCGTGCTGCCATCCCAAGAGACTCGGACAGGCTGAGAGGGACTGTGTGGAGTTCAGCAAGGAGAAGTGATGAGTCCTGCCCCTGGGGAGGAACAACCCCAGGCACCAGGATATGCCAGGGCTGTCCTGGTCAACACCAAGTTGACCATGAGCCACCACCTTGCCCTTGTGGCAAAGGTGGCCAACAGTGTCCTGGGCTGCCTAAGGCGGAGTGTCACTGCAGGATCCCCTTCCCCTGGGGCCACATCTGCAGTGCCACGGCCAGCATTTTGGCTCCTGACCTGGGCTGGCACATGTGGCCAGACAAGGAGACGAATCCTAGTCCCCCTCAAACAACATGGTTGTCACTCACAGGATCTGCAGACCATGCTCAGGCTCTCTGTCCCATCACCCAAGGAACAAACACACCTTGAATGAGCTTCTTTGTCCTTGTCACTGTCTCCCCATTCAACCCAGACCTTCTACTGACAGATTTTCACCTGCCTGACGGTGCAGTTGGCTTCGTGTCTGAGAGCAAGCCTCTGGCAGAACTCCAGCCATCCAGGAACCTCCACCAGGCTCTGTCTGCGCTGGGGGAAGGGGCTCATGGCAAGAGTGAGTCCCAGAGCTCAAGGTGATCTGGACCCACAGATGGGGCTGGTGTGGGGACACATGTGGAGGGGAGGAGGCAGGAGGATGCTCTTGGAGAGATGAAGGGTTGCATCCACAACAAAGGACTGCTGTATGTTAGGTGTCCCCAGGGGAGCACGGAGAGAAGCAGGCAATGCTGTTGTGTTCCCTCTCTTTCTGACGTATCTTCCCTTGGCTCCTGCCCCCCATGCTGGACCCATAGCCCCTGCACGTTCATGGCATTTCATTATTTTTTTTATTTTTTTTTTTTTTCCAGGAAATAAAAGCACCCTCCAGGAGGATGGCCCAGAACGCTCGGTGAGTGGAGGTGCCTCTCTGGCCTCGGGGAGAGTGTCCCAGGGAGACACCGCCAGGCAGGGGATCCCCATGACCAGCTCCCCACGAGGTCCCAGCAAACCCCATCCCTGCCGGCCAGTTAACGGGGACTGAGGCAGTCCCACTTGGGTGCCACACTGCTCCCCTCCCTGGTCCAGCAGTGAGGGGAAGGGGCTTGGGGGCTGGTTTTGCCAGATGGGCACCACACAGGGGATGGGACTGCTGTGCTGTGGCAGGTGGAAGACCTTCATGAAGTCCTATGGAAGATGGTGGCAGTGGGTGAGCGCCAGAGCCAGGGATTTACTCAGACAGAGCAGGCCCCTGGGCAACCCAGCAAGAAAGGTGAGTCCTGGGACCTGACCCACCACTGTCCTGCAGAAGTCATGGAAAGCAGGGGCTGGGCTTGGGGTGGGGGGTGCTTATTACTTGGGGTGATGGGTGCCCACGGTTTGGGGTAGAGGGTGCCCATGATCTGGACTAAGGCATTCATATCTCCCTTCCTTTAAACTTTTCGGCTGTGGCTAAGCACTGCTGCAGCCCCTTGCATGGCTGTCTTTTCCTTTTTTTCCAGCTTGCTTCTGGAAATACTGTGTCAGCAAATGAGTGGTGCAGGAGGGGGTCTGCCTGCTGCCTGCCTGCCAGCCCGCTCCCTGCCACCACTGCCCCTCTGCCTGCCAGTGGGACCATCCAGGTGGGACCCCACACCTCGCTGTGGGGTGGTTTACACAGAGCTTTGAAAGGTCTCCGGTCCCTTGGTGGGAAAAGGGGAGAGGGTCTGCAGCAGAGGAGCTGTGTCATGGGGTACAGGGATAGTCCCATCAGGATCCGGGGTGCAGGACAGTGTTTCTCCCATACCAGGGAATCTCCAGGACCCATGTCAAGGCAGAGCTGCCAGCATGGCCTGGCAGACACATGCTGGCTGCCACCAGGAGCTGAATAAACCCTCTCACTGGAGCAGCGTCCTGTGGTTACTCCGTCCCCACACCGCGGGTCCTGCACCCTCCCACCACTGCCTGCACAGCATGGGCAGATCTCAGGGCTCCTGTCCTAGGGAGGGGACATCTCTCCTGCAGGCAGGGCAGGGGCTGCCACCTGCATCCCAGCAATGGCAGAGACTGGGGGCTATGGCTTCACTTATACTAAATCTCAAAAGGGTTTCTGCGGCAGGGAAGCCCCCTCCATCCCCTGCAGCACCCTCCATGCCTGGTGGCCCTGGTCCGTGCACTGACAGGACACAGAAAGGCATATTAAAATATAGTTTATTGCTGTTCTTAGTTTAAAAAAAACCCAAACAAATCAAAATCCATTAGTAACAAAACCTGTCCCCAAACCCAGTGCTATCAGAGGCAGGCTCGCGAGGACACACATTTTAGTGCAAAGAGGGAAGTGGCAGTGAGGGCTGGAGGGGGCTCTGCCATCGCTGTGTCCCCGCAGGACCCACCTCACTCACTGTACAGTATTTTCTCCATGGGACTGGCTGGGGGCGGGGGGCTGGCTGAATTCGCAGCACTGGCAGGAGCCCCTGGGGGAGCCAGAGGTATTGGACGGGTGAGGACAGGACGTCATGGCTGTTCAGAACTGCTTTGGCTCCTCTTGCACCAGCGACACTGGACTGGAAAGCACAAGGCTGAGCCAGGGGGCACCAAACCTGCCCACCTATCTACAGACACAGTGCTTTGCAAAGCAGCTTCTGCCTGCTTTTTGGCTGCCCAGTACTGGGGTGCAGATACCAGATGCCCTACCCGTGTCTCCATCTCCCAGTGAGGCACCTGAAGTGCTGGTGGGGACCAGGAGGGGTGGTGGGGCTGGAGCTGCATGTGGCTGCCTCCCCTGCAGCATCCTGCAAGGCAGGGAGAGGTTTCTTATCTCACAGGAGCCAGACAGGACGTTGCAGCCAGCAGCACATGACCCTGGGTGCTGGAACTCATGGGAGGGATGCCCTGATCCTCAGCCCTCCATCCTCAGCCCTTCGTGAGTCCCTGCACCCCTCTCTCCCTCCGACAGCAGGTCCTGGCACTTTCGTGCCAGGCATCATCCCTCCCATGTCCTGATGGAGGGCTAGACACAGGTTACAGCTCTTTAGCAGGGGGAACAATTTGTCACTGCAACAAACTACCAGGGCAGAGCCTTTCAGTGGCCTCGGATGGAGCCCAGATGCCTTGGTGGAAGGGAGGGCTTGCCCAAAGCAGGCTGTGGGGTGCTGTGCAGGAGGGTGACTGGGTGAACTCAACCAGCTCTAGCCCAGCCATGCACTGGGATGCCTCTTCCCGAGCGCAGGGGCTGGCTGGGGCCACGCGGGGCCGGCAGAGTGGTTCCGGCAGCAGAGGGGGAGGCCCAGCCCCGGGGGTCTCAGTTCTGCCACCGGAGCTCTGCTGCAGAAGGCCAGCACTCGGCTTTTCCCGTGATGCGTGGTCACAGGCCATGAGAGCTGTTCTGGGGACAGGGGTGCAGTTGCCACAGCAGCCAGGCAGGGACCAGTGCATCCATGCAGGTGCTTGGCTGGCGGAGGAGGAGGGGGCAGTGGGGGCTGTGAAGCAAGGCGCTATTTCTGAAAGGCAGGGGGTAGCAATGCTGTGAACCCCCTCCAGTCCCTCCCTTGGCCTGGGCCTGGCGGTGCCAGGACTGCGGAGGTGGGGGGGCTCGGCCGGGGGCAGCGCTGCTGGCGCACCCCGCGTTAGGTCATCTTTCTGGCAACGCTGGCGTAGGTGTGCTCGATCTCCTCGTCCGCGGGACACGTGTGGCTGAACTCGTCACAGGCATAGGCATTGTTGAGGTAGCGCCAGACGCCCGTCATGTCCTCTGGGATCTCAAAGTCGCGGTACTTTTTGGCTGCAATCTAGGGAGGTGAGGAGGAGGAGGAGGCTGAGACTACCCGGTCCTGGGTAAGATTCGCTCTCTAGTTTGGTTGGGGGGGACACAAATATGGGACCCCCAGCTCCCTGTGTGCACCCCTTCACCCTCACTGCCCCTTGGACGGGGCGCCCCCGGCTCTGTCCCTGAGAACTTGTGCCATTACCTTGATGATGTGCAGTTTGGGCAGGAGGTTGCAATCAGCCAGCGTCAGGTGGTCCCCATCCAGGAATTTCCTCTTGGAGACAGTGATGTCCTCCACGCTGTCCTGGTCGATCTCCTCGGGGAGAGGCGTGTTGAGGTAGACATCCAGCCGCTGAAACTCCCGCAGCAGAGCCTTCTCAAGATCTGGGTGGGTGGGGGAAGGAGTGCAGTCAGCCCAGAGCCCAGCGGCTGAGCTCCCCTGGGCTTTGCATACAGGGACAAAGCCCTTAGGATCACACCATGGACCCCTACCAGAGTCTCTGCTCCCAGGGGCTCCCAGCAGCATTACCCACCCCACGGTCCCCTCCAGGACTGCTCTCCCCAGCACACACACCCGGGGCCAGAGCCCCGTGGAGATCAGGGCTGCCTTCACCTGTCCTGCCCGCTCCTCACTCACCAAAGAGGCTTCGGTGGGATGGCAGCAGGAGCCCTAACCTGGTGGCAGGACTTACCCACAGACAAAAGCATCCCTCCCTCCACCCCATCAAGGCAGATCATGGTCCTGCAGCCCCCACCCGCATTTCTTACTGATATTTGCTTCCTTGCGCGGGTTCTTGATGTACGCTGAGAACTTGGCAAAGATGTCACTCCCCACATCGAAGGACTCCTTGTACTTGGGGCTCAGGTGCGGGTACCTTTAAAGAGATACTGGTGTCAGCACAGGCAGGGATGGAAGCAGAGGTTCAGCTGCAGGGTCCTCAGCTGCGTTACCTCCTAGGCTGCGGTGCCCAGGGCTGGTATGGGAGGACGCAGGTGACGTTTAGCTGGTAGTGGGAGAACGGTGATGCTCTAAATTATTGCAGCTGCCACCCTGGGAGCTGTATTATCTTGGGTGGTTGCTGGGGGAAAATCACAGAGCAGGAATGCCACAGTTTGGAGATGCTGGTGGCAGCAGCTCTGGCCCAGCCTGGACGATGTGAGTTGGCACTGGGGTGACCTGGGGGTGCCAGGAACCCCCATTACTTCCTCAGGAACAGACTCTTGTCTGCTGAGGCGTCCCGGGGTGCGCTGCAAGGGCAGGCACGACCCAGGAGGCAGATGATAAATGCGTCTGAAGCTTCCTCTTTCGCAGGCAAGGGAGGGCTCTGGCCACGCAGGGCGGGGGAATGACTTGGTGGGTGTGAGCTCTGGGGGGACTGCCCCCCCAGCAGCCTCTGGGCCACCTGCGTGACATTAGGAGAGCCAGGGCGCTCACTTTGGCTCATCTGAGTGCACCAGAGTGGAGCAGGCAAAGGGGGTCTCAGTTCCCCCTTTGCCTCCACACCAACCAGCCAGCTGCAAAACCACCTGTTCCAGGCATCCTGCAGGGTGCTCCCCAGCCCCCCCAGCCCTGCCTGTCCCATTGTTTTCCATCCCAGCCTGTCCCTGTCCCCTCACAGCCTGACCCACTGCCATCCTGAGGGACACAGACCCTCGGCATCACAGCCCCTGGTCCTGCAGAGCATGGTGCGGGGTGCCAGGTGGGCACACAGCCCCCTCCCCGAGCTGCTCTCGGACACCTCCTGCCTCCATTTTCCAACGACCACCCGCCCCAAAGGGGGGAAGGAGCGACATTGCAATTACGTGGGTGGGCCCAGGGTCTGCTCCAGGAACTCCTCGATCTTAATGAAGTCTGTTTTCAGCTCCTTGTTGAACAGCAAGAAGGGTGGGTTGGTGCCCGGCGCTAAATCTTTCAACTCTTCAGGTTTCCTGGGGTGGAGAAAATAAGTGGGCTCAGAGCATGCAGCTGGCACCCACCATCCTCCCCAGGACGAAGGGACAGGGATGGGGGGGCAGAGATGGGACCAAGAGCATCCCCACTTTTGCTCTGCTGGGTTTAGGGGGGCTGAGAAGTGCCCCCCAGCCTCTCTGTCTGCCCTGTGGTGCCTTGGACTCATATCCACACCCAACAGGACAGCAGGTCCCTGTGCCATGCAGGTGTTGGCACATGGCTGGAGCTCCGTGGCGGCCCACCCCTGCACCCCATGGTGTGACAGGCAGTGTGCGGGAGGGACTGTCACCCCCGTCCCTCTCGTGGCGGCACAGTGGCTGTGGTGCAGGTGGGAGAGAGGACAGTGCTGGTGGGGGGAGGTGAGCCAGGGCTGGGCCATGGTGCCATCTCACCTGGTCATGTCCACCGTGGTGACATTGAACTTGACCCCTTTGAGCCACAGCACCATGAAGAGGCGCTGGCAGAAGGGGCAGTTTCCGATGTTTTCTCCATCCAGACCAGCCTGCCGGGAAAGCAGAGAAACAAGGATTTAACAAGGCTCACCCAGCCAGGATGGGATGCCTGTTGATGATGAGCCACCAGAGCTGGTCTTGGGAGGAAGTCACACGCAGGGCCTAGCACCCCAGCGTTCCATGTGGCAGGGACTCCCCAGCACCGGGACTCAGCTGTAGGATCCTCCCCAGCCCTGCTGCCACTGGAAACCATCGTAGAGCATCCTCAGGACACCCGGGGTCAGATCCTTCCCAGAAATGTGAGATAAAGCTGGGAGGAAGAGAGGGAGGCGGGGGAAGGAGGTGGAGGGTGGTTGCTGATGGATGGGGAGGAAGGGAGGGTCCGCTTGGCTGGAGAGGGCGGCAGGAAGGGAAATGTGCTCATGTTTGCCAGGAAAAGAGCAGTTTGTTTTTGTGTGCTGTTAGTGTCTGCCTCCGGTTTTGTGTGCATTTAACAAACCCAGACATGACTTCCCCGGACTGACAGTGGCCAAGAACCACCCAAGCAGGAATCCTCAGCCTCAGGGAGAAGAAGGGGCTGGGGTGAGGGGGCTGTGCAGAGGAGGATTCACACTGGCATCCCACCCAGCATCAGTGGGGAACAGGGCCATGTGGCAGCCCCTACAGCTTTGATCACGTGCACAGTCTCTTGCAGCCCCTCTGCATGGACACAGTGACAGCCTCCCAGCACTCAGGGGGCTGCTCTGTCACCAGGATGGGGTCAAACAGCAGTGGGGATATGGGACAACATGCCTGAGTCCCACCAGGGCTCCCTCATCAGGATCCCATCCAGAAGATGCCCATTCAGCAATCCCAAGGGAAAGAAGCAGCAGGTGGAGTGAAGCCCATTTCCTTGAAATATCAGCTGAAAGTATCCTTTGCCAAAAGGACTGAAAATCCTTATGAGGAGCTTGGTCAAGAGGAAAGGGGCAGGTTCCCCCCAGTGCATGAAAAGTGGCGTGGATGCTGCTTGGAGAGGGAAGTTGCACTGTGGTGTGAGAGGTAAAATGGCTTACAGGAAGCTCAACTTCTTTCAGAGAATTAACTGGTTCCTCAGCTGCACGTGAACCATGGTCCCCTGGCGCGTGTGGCAGCCCTGCCACTGCAGGGAGGAGCCACAGGGGTCACGCTGCTCCTGCACGGGGGGATGCTGCTCCCCTGGAGCAGCTTGCGTTGGTGCACGAGCCCTGGTGGGACAGCTCAGGGCTCTGTGCTACACTGTGGTATCAGTGGGCGAGCTGAAGTCCAGAGGCTCAGCAGGAGGGTGATGAGCTTTGGGAGGATCTGGTGGTGCAGAAGTCAAGCAGCAGCAATAATGTGCAGGGAGGGCAGCTGGATGAGGCTCCAGAGCTCGCACCTCGCTGGGGTCCCAAAGACAGGATGGCTGAAGATGCTTCATTAGCAGAAGGTGCTGAGACCTCTGGCTGGCTCTTCTGGGCTGGAGGTAAGTGCTACCACTCACCTGTCTGTATCTACAGGTGCCCAGAAACCTGTGGACTCTGAAGTGCTCAGCTTCTCCAGGAGAGATACACCAGCTTAAAACTCACCCTAAAGGAGAGGGTAAACTGATCAAACAACACCCCAGAGTGGTCAGCTGGGGGTGACTGTCTGCTTTTCCACTATGCCAACACTTTTCAGTCCTTCCAGAGGAATGAAAATTACTTTTGACCAGTATTTCCTATGCTCAGCTGTCATGAGTTGATGCTCCTGAGAAAGGAAATGGGAACTGAGAAATGTGTTGATTCTCTGGGATATACCCAGAAGTGAAGCTGAATTCATACACGAGGCTTTCTCCTGACTATTAGTAAGAAATGCTCCCAGGTAGCTGCTGGTCAGGAGCATCCCATGTCAGCTTACAACAAATCAGGCTTCTTTGGTAACAGGTCAGCCTGTGTATTGGGTGCTTGTGAGGGAGCTGGAGGGGTCACAAAACAGCCATGAGAGCTTCTCTGCTCCCCTGGCCCTCTCCCTCCTTGCTGGTACCTACAAGCCAAAACTAATGCCATCCTTTGGAGCATTTCCAGCACCAACAGCTCGGAAGGTGCTTTTGTGGCTGCCCAGCATGAGGACAGACACTCTCCCTGCTCTGCTGCGATGGCCCTTGCTGGTGGCAGAGCAGAGGGCAGCGAGCTGGCCGTGCTCCTGGTGCTGTCCTCGCCCAGCACAAGGCTGAGAGTGAGGCCACTTAGTCATAATTTGTCTCCTTGGCCCACCAGAGCTGTTGAGCTGAGCCAGGGCAGCGAGTGGCTCCAGTGGAGCTGGAGGGGACAGTTGGTGGGTGGGATGTCCCTCACCAGTGCTGTGCTCGCCCGCCCCAGGTTTCTCCAGCCTCTGCACAGCTCAGGCTGGGTTTCCCCATTGTCTTTTAAAAATAGACAGGTGGGGAATTTTGGACCAGAGTGAGAGGAAAATCAGGATGGCCTCTGCAGGGGGAGAAAAAATAAGCCGGGCCCATCCTAGGATGCTCAGAGCCAAATCCTTATCTGGAGAAAGCGGAGGGCAGCTCCACCAGCACTTGGGTGCTGCCGGGGGAGCACCGGGCTCTGGCACAGCCCCGCTGGCAGCCGGGTGACCGTGGAGAGAGCCCTCCAGGAGCCAGGGCAGCCCAGGGGAAAGGGGCTTTGGGACAGGAGCCACAGGCCCTCCCTCCCAGCAGAAGGCAAGCAGCACAGCAGGGAAGCCATCACTCTTCACTTCCTTCTTCCCCCACTCTCCCTGCAGGGACTGGGGTGAGGGTGCAGAGCCTGCAGCACCCCCCAAAATGATTTTTCTCACTCTTTTCCCCTCCAGATGCTAGATACACCCAGCGTGGGCTAGCACAGTGTCTCCAGGGCAGTGTAGGCTTTTAGCCCCAACTCTCTGGAGCCCCACAAGGCTGCACAAGGCACAAATACCCCAAAGTTTCGTAGCAGTTCTTGTGGTTTCCCCTCAGTGAAACAGCATGAGACGTGGCGGGAGGAGGGAGCACCCCTCAGCAGCACCCAACAGCAGCTCTGTTGGGGAGCACCCAACAGCAGCGCTGGGGCACCCAGCACCAACCAGCGCCCACCCATGGATCCTGCAGCCACCCCAAAAGCCGGGAAGCAGCCTTGGGGGTGACTAATGCCTCACGGGGCTGAGTGGCAGAGCCCCCCAGCTGGTGGGACGATGCTGTCACCGGGGCCACAGCAGGGTGAGGCATTGCCAGCACGGTGGGGACAGCTCGCCCCAACCCAAAGGCGATGCGGGAGCTGCTCTGCACCTTCCTCATCCTCCCCAGCCCAACGACAGTGTTTGCTGAAGCAAAAACTAGGCAGGGCTGGCACGCGGGGAACCAGCTCCCCCGTGATTTACCACTGTCATGGGTCACACCATGTCTCAGGGCAGACCCCAGCCCAGCAGAGGTGCGAGGTGCCCATGGTCTGCAGCCAGGAGCTGCTGTGACTTTGGTAAAACTGGGTCCTGAATGGCAGGAGGAGGCACAGCACCAATTTGTCTGCTAGCGGACAAGTCAGAAGGGTTTTTTCATGCTAAATTAAGGTGTAGGGGAAGTCCTGACGACGCTGCGACTTTGTTTTCTGTTTCCCTTCCCTCCAAAAACCCCCTAAACGTGCTGCCGCCATTGCAGTCACCTCATGTATCATTTTCCTCTTCTCCCTACCCATTCCAGGGAAAAAGTGGTGCTACAAAGGGAATTCAAGACCCGAATTACTTTCAACAAGAAAATACACTTGTCTGGATTTGGCTGAGCCAAGCTTAGTGCCTGGCAAGCAAGCACCACCATGGCTGCAGTTTTGACAGGAGATGGGGGAGATCCCTCCCGCGAAGGCTCAGATAACCGTTTCCCACACGAGTTTCCAACTACAACCCACGCGAGGCACCGCACAATGCCCAGCACAGCCAGGTGCCTGCACCAGGGACACCAGCCAGGCACCACGGTCCTTTGGGGCATCAAGCTGCCCCCAGAGAGGAGTGAAGCCGTTGGGAAATCCCCCCTAAACCTTCGATGTGGTGGCACAGGGAGGCACCACTCCCCTGGCCACCGTGACTCAACAGCTTGTCCCAGGGCCCCGCTGGCATCACTGCTGGCACAGGCAGTTACCAGCTGCCAGCTTCGGCTCCTCTCCTCCTACACCCTGCGTGTCCACTGCAGATCTTTTGAACTTGAGTGTTAAAATGTTCCAGGGGAAGTGTTTGGAAAATTGCTTAACAAGGGAAAGAAAAAAAAACATTTCCAGCAAATAATCCCCCCAGGCTGCTCTGCGAAACCGCCCCATCCCGCCCACGCATGGGCACCCGCCGGCTCCCGGAGCCCTCCACACTCTGTTTTGCAACCCTGGCTGGCAGGAGAGGCTGGAGTGGCAGCTCTCAGCCCTACCGCTCGCTGTTCCCAGGCTGGGGCTTGTCTTATCTGGGTTTCGAGAGGAGTGTGTGTGCCCGCTCCTCCGTCACACCGGCTTCCAGCACTGCTGCTCCTCGGGGTACATGACCACCGTGACACCAGAACATCCTCTGGGATGATGGGTGCGGCACCCTGCCGGTCCCCTGCGCCACCGCCTGCCTGGTCCCCTCCTCTGAGCACCCGCTCAGCCAGCCCTCACGGTGAGGAGCCATCCCAAACTTGGTGCCCGTCTCCAGCCTCTCGAAACGTGAAGACACCCATGAATTTCCACCGCCCCCGCCCGGCCAGAGCTTGCTGAGGATGAGCCTGCTTGAACTGTCAAAGAGCAACCGTCCATGCCTCAGGGACCCACCTTCACAAACAGCTCGATCTCAGGCTCCTTGGTGGTGGTGTGCTGCCGACTCTCCATCTCGGGGGAGGGACCGCTGGCCGCTCACTGCTGTGGTGAGTTGGTCAGTCCTCTGCAGAGCTCCGCCGGGTTGGCTTTGGGAGGGCTGGTGGCTGAAGCACCCCGTCTGCGCTCACCCTGCGGAGGGCTGGGGCTCACCCTTTCCTTCCTTTAAGCGGGGAGGAGCGATGGGGTGTGCGCCGGGACCTGCCAGCGGGGAGGGGGAAGCTGCGGGGCCTCCCAGCCGTGACTCAGCACGGGTCTATCTGGACAAGTTCATGGGTCCCCTTCCAGTCTATCGCAGCCACCCAGGCACGGAGCCGCTGACTCGAGCCCTGGGCTGGTGGCCCAGGCGTCCACAGAGCCACTGCTGTCACCTCCCAGCTGGGAGTTGGGGGGGCCTGCAGAGGAAGCATCTCATCATGTTGATCCGGTCTGGTCTCATCCCTTCGCCATCCTCCCACCCTTGTGCCCGCACACCAGGGCTCAGCCACTTTGTTATCTCTTTGGGGTGACCCACACTGACCTTCCCACCACCTTTCCCCTCCCACTGCTGCATCACCATGGGCAGCTCCTCTCCCTGCCCTCTACCCCAGGGATCCCCCCGGGTGGGCTCCCCTGAGCACCCCCCAATGCAAGGAGCAGGGGCCAAGTGGGGCCAGGGTTCTCGGAAGCCGAGCAGGGCAGCCTGGCCGATAGCTCTTCACAGTGAGCCCAGTGCTGCTCAGGAGCAGACCTCGGGCAGGAAGGATTGCAAAACACCGGGGAGGGAAGGCAAAGCGTCCGGAGCCCCTGTCAGGGTGCAGCGGGGAACCCCAAGCGCCAGCAGCAGCCCAGCCAGGGCAGAGTGATAGGAAGGGATGTCTCCAGGGCTGACCCCCCAGCAGGGCCCCGTTCCTGGAATTTGGGCTGTTTCACAGGAAGGATGACCAGCTTGCTCTCCTCCCCAGGATGGGAGGGAAACGTTCTCCGTCAGCCCATCCTGGCAACCGTCCCAGTGGAGGCGGCTTCCCAGCACCCACGGGCTTGACTCCTCTCCTGGGCGAGTCCCGTCTCTCACCTTGGGGACCCCAAAGCTGATACTGAGCTTGGCACAAAATGGGGATCCTGATTGCTTGGCTCAGCTCCACCCCAGCTCGGGTAAGATCAGACCTTCCTAGAAATAATCAAACTCTGATAAGAAAGCATCCACCCTGAGGCGACTGGACTGGGAAAGGGTTATGCAGGCTCCTTGAGGAGTCTCTCAAAGGGAGGTGTTTCTCCTGGGTGCTGCTGCACAACCCAGAGCGGGGCTTGTGCTGGCGGCTCCTTGGGAGGGGCTGGGGGCATTTTTCTTTCTGCCCCATCAAAGCTTTTGGAGAACTTGAAACTCCACCCCGTGTGGACAGGAAACTGCCTGAGATTCCTCATGCGCGAGGGATGAATTAAAGGTGGTGTGGGTGCCAAGCAGGGCCACGGCAGCACCCTCAGCAGGCAGGAGCTCGGTACTTATCTTGCCTCCCCCTCCTACCCCCCTTCCCTGCCCTTGCTGCAGACCCCCAGGTGATGCTTGCTGGTCCCTGCGGCCCCCCACCCCCCCCTAGGCCGCTGCTGCCAGAGCAATGCTGAGCCCAGCCGGCTCCTGGCACTGCCGGCTGCTGCCTTCCCTGCTGACCTCAGTCCCAAGGGGCAGCTCCTGCCCCTTGCGTCCCCTCCAGCTGGACAGGGATTCAGCCCCTGCGGGGCAGGGGACACAGAGATGGCATGGTGCCCTCCTCGTGAGATGTCACAGCACACAATATCTGGCCCTGCCGAGGCCGAGGGGGCAGAAGGGCAGCAGCAGCAAAGAGGTCCCTGCCTGCAGTGTTTGATGCAGGGATGGGGTTTTCCTCTTCTGCGGGAACAGCCGCCTTGGGAGGCAGCGCAGGCAGCCCTTCCCTTCCTCCTCAGACGCTCAATGGCCGGACATTTGCAGAGATGGAGATTAGGGCATACGTGTATCCGGATTCGTGCCTCTCCATGTCCATGAGAAAGCCGGGGGCACATTGGAAACTTCATCAACCCCCGTCCCTCTGCTCGGGGAGAATGGAGGCAGGAGGGAAGGGGCTGCCAGTTTCTCTGCCAGCAACGGTCATCCAAGGCACGACACCCACTTCCCTACCACAGAGCGCCTTCGGAAATATGTCCCTCCCTGTGGGAGGTGTCCCCGTGCTGAGGGTGTCCCAGCTGCCCAGAGCAGCCCCTTACCCTGGGAGCAGACAAAGCGGGCGCGCAGGCGCCCCAGCGCTTTGGCAGGGCAGAGAAGTGAGCCATTGTCCCCGCACTGCCAGTCCCGGCGCCAGCCGCCACCGAGGACCAGCAGAGCTGCCTGGTGGGACACATAGAGCCAGCAGCAGCTGCACCATGGCCAGGCTAGCGGGGCCAGCAGCAGCCCTGGTTCTCCTCTGCCTGGCCGTGGGGCTGGAGGCCAGCCCAGAGCTCTCTGGTGAGTCGGGGCGCGGGCACAAGGGGTGCCGGGGACCACACCGGTGTGAGGGGAGGGTGACACAACAGCCAGGTTGGTGGGGAAGGGACAAGCAAGGCACAAGCCAGTGCAGGCCAGGGAGAGTTTGCCAAAAAAAATGGGGGTTTCTATCTCCATGGCAGAGCTGGGATCTGAAAACACTGCATGCGAGTCCCATCACCCTAATGTGAGAGGGAAAGCATCTCCTCCCACTGCTGCTGTGCTCCCTTGGACAGATTTGAGGCAGAAATGCAAAAAACCCAAACCTTAAGACAGTCCCCAAGCTTTCCTGAGACCCAGGAACCCAGACTTTTCTGGCCATGATGCTCATGCCCTTGGTGCTGGACAGTGTGTGGAGCTGAAGGCTCCCAGAGCACCCTGGGCTATCCTGGGAGCCTTTGCTGCCTGGAGAAGGTGAGGGAGGAGATGGGCTGAAGTTCTACCCCATTCCTGGCCGGAGCCGTTTGCTGCAGTGTCCAACCAGAGCCACCTGTGAGCAGGGGAGCTGTGGGCACAGCGAGGGCCACATCCTCTCCCTGGCGCAGCACCCATGAGCCTTATCCATGTAGCTGAGGCATGAATTTGGGATCCCTTGTGCCCCAGTGCTTGGGACAGTCAGGAGGGGTGCGGGCAGGCTGGGCTCCCAGGGCTGCCCTTCCTCTGAGGGATCCTCCAGAAGCTGCCCTGCAGACTCCCCAGCCCGGCACAGTGCTGCCGAGCGCAGCGGGGCAGAGGATGTGATTTCATCTGGGCAGAGCCAACGGCACGACTGCACCATCAGGGACTGAGTCAGCAGCACCGGAACCACTCACAAAACCTCCCCATGGCCTCCTTGCCATGGTTTCACCCAAAAAACCCTCCCATCTTCATAATTGCTCGCTGCCCCAAAATGGTGTGATGGAGAAACCTCTGGCCCTGTTTGAGCCTTGGTTTTAAAATACAACCCCCCAGTGCTTCCAGCCGGCACGGCAGCAGAGAAGCGTGCCTGCTGCAAGGCAGGCTGAATTTGGGGAAACCTTTTTCTCCTCCTATTCCTCCCTGTGTCCCCCATCATCCCCAGGATGTGGGCCAGCCCTCTGTGCACAGGGCTCTCCCAACATTGGGGGAATGTGGGCAGCCCCACCATCTCGGGGACAGGCAGGCTGGTTGGGAGTGGGTACCAGGCAGAAGTTGAACCCTGGGCGGCTCTGGAGCCAGCACAAGAGCCTGGTGGCTGCTGCAGCTGTGAGTGGAGAGGAAGGAGAATGGGGACCAGCAGCCCGGGCAGGGTCCCATGCCCCTCACGGCCCCCAGTGTCCTGTGACATGGGACAACCAGAGGAAAAGGGCAGGACAGGGCTTGTCCTGGGCCCCTCTTTGTGGGCATTGCACCCAACGGGACTGATCCAGCTCTGTGTCCTCCAAAGAGCAGCTTTGCATCTCACTGGAGCTTTGATCTGGCTAAAACAGCTCGTCTGCTCCCATCCACCTTTCTCCGCCTTTCCCCTCCTCCAGCACAGAGGGGCGAGCAGGGCTCGCTTGCACCAGGCTGTGGCACTCCCACTCCTGCACCCCATGCTTGCAAGGAGAAAGGAGCTGAGAAACGCTAGTGGCTGCCTGTGCCCCAGGGAAGGATTAACTCCGAGCTGGGGCAGCCGCGTCTACAGACATCTCCAGGGAGGGATGCTGGCCACTGCTGCCAAAGCGTTAGTGGCAGCCGGGAAAGTGAAAGGGGCCTTTGTGCAGCTGAGCCTGGCACTGGGTTGCAGAGGGACAGAGGGAGAAGTGTGGGGCTGGGAGCCGTCATTCCCACCTTCTTGTATTGGTTTGGGGGGGCTGACACACTGCGGGCAGGGGGATGGGGTGTGGGTCCCTCCAAGGACCCCACAGCTGGGGACAGCTCTATGACTCACCCAGCAGCCCGGGGTCCTTCCAGGCAGGAACCAGGCTGCCCTGTCCCCACCTCCCAGCCTAAAAATGATGCTTCCCCTCTGCTCTTGTTTTACTCAAAGGCCTGATGCAAACTGCTCTGTCCAGGGCCTTACACATCATTTTTTTTGTCAGCTTGTCCTGAATCCTCAGCCTTCTCCAGTAAATGGCACCTGCTCAGAGCACCCCTGGCAGCTTGCTCTTTTATTACAACAGCCTCATTGCTCACCCAGCACAGCTGAATCCAGTCAGAGCTGATAGCTGTGTGTTAACTATCTTAAAGGCTGGGCAGGACAGCACCATGATAGTGTTCCCTGTAGGGAAAGCAACAGAGTGAGTGGTTTGGGACACAAACTAGGCAGGGTTAAAAGACAGAAATACCCTCTGCCAGGAATTCAGGGAGAGAAAGGCTAGTGCCTGTCAGAAAGGCCACGGGCTGGGAATGGTTCTCACCAACGCAGTGGGCTTCTGCCACAGAGAGACCTGGGGTTGGCTGGGCTCAGGTAGCGGGTGGGTGACTCGGACCCATCCATACCAACCCCCCCAAGTGCAGGAGCTTGCAGCAGCTGCTGGACCCTTCTCTCCTCCAGCTCATGGCTCAGCACCGTGTGACGGACAAGCATTCTCCTCTCCCTGACTCTGGGGATAGCACCAGGTGATCATCTCTGGCTTATCTTTGCTCTCTCCTCCCCATGTCTTCATAACAAGCCTGATGTTCTCTAAGCCCTTGACTACTCCTCACGGGATTCTTCTGTACCTGATTGTTCTGACCTGTTGTCCTGCCTCCACCTTTCACTTCCCTTTGTGAACCAGCTCAGCTACTCCACGCTGCTTTCCAGCCTCCTGGCTGCAACGCTGGGTGTAAGATTTGGCACAAGCCCACTTTCTCTACCACGGCCCCACTCTGGTCCTGTTTGTCCTGCAGATGCCCCATCCCAGGACATCCTCACTTCCACTGGCTGTCAGGAGCCCAAGCACCACCACAACTGTGGTTGTGGTGCCTCCTCCAGCCAACACGGTCTGTGCTCTCCCCTCCCAGGGTACCTGCGCAAGGTGCTGAGGAACCACACAGCCCACACCTGCGACGGGGAGCAGCTCCTCATCGTCTGCCCTCGCAAGACCACCATCAGCATCCTGGGTGCCTTCTATGGGCGCCGCGTGCCCAGCTCCAGCCTCTGCCCCAGCCCTGCCGATGCCTCCCAGGAAAGCACTGAGTGCTCATCTGCCACTGCCCACCTGGTAAGGGCGGGGGGGGTCCCCAGGGGCTGGGCTGCATACCCGTCCTTCCCCGGGTCACTGGGCTGCCTGCTTGGGGTTGGGGGGGGCAAGGAGTGTGGCCTTCCCATGCCCCACCAGCATTCACCCCTGGGGTCCTTTTCCTGGAGCATTTTTCGGAGACAAAGAGGGTGAGTTCCAGTGTGGGGCAGCCCTGCCAGAGGAGCCTGGCAGGAGGCACCACCACATCCCCGAGCTGGCTTTTGGGATAATCCCACGGGACACAGTCCCTGGCAGGGTCCCAGGAGAGGGACGGTGCAGCAGCTGGGGCACCAGCCTCAGGTAGTGGGATAGGGACCCTGAGGGATGCTGCGGGTGCTTCCCCTGGGGTTAGCACAGAGCTGGGCTCTTCCCCAGCCAGGAGAAGCACCCATCCGTGCTGGCAGCTCCCAAGAAGTGAATTAATGAAGCAGGCCCAAAGCAGGGTCTGTTGAATGCAGTAGCTGGCACAGGGAGAGGGGAGAAAGGCAGGGGCTGGCAGAAGGGATGGGATCTCTCCAAAGGTGATGCCTGGCTGGAGGAAGTGCTCACTGGGCTCCTGCAAAAGCTCTGCAACTGCTCCATGCTGTGGCTGTGCTTGATTCTGCTTTGTGTTTGAGGGAAAACCCTGTGCCCGGTGAAGATACCAGTCTTCCAACAGCCCCACACATGAGGCATCATGAGCTTGAGGAATGGGGCAGACAGGAGCTGGGAGGGATGTCGTCCCTTGGCATCCTGCAGCTTTTCCCTGGCTTCTGGCTCTCCATGCCAGCACGGGTGGCCTCCACATCCCTGGCCTTGGGCTGCCCTGGAGCATCACAGCAGTCAAGCAGGAAGGAGCAAGGAGAGCAACAATGCTCATTCTGCTTGTCCTTTGCCAGCCAGACTCCTCTGGTTCTCAGCAACTTCAACCTTGGCTGAATGTTGGAGCCCAATCTTCCCGGGACTGCCCTGGCCTGTGTCCCCCCTGGGGCCTTGTAGTCGCAGGAACCTGATCACTGCCTTGTTCCGAGCCCTGCTCTGCCAGACAATGCTCCTCAGCCCCAGCTGCAGATCCCTGGTCCAGCTCCTTGGCTCTGACCATGGCTGAGGAGATGCTGCACCCACTGGCTGCAGGAGAGTGGCTGTGATGGGCAATGCGCCATGCCAGACACAGCACACCGCAACCGTGCCCACCTTTCCCTCCGGGCCACTGGGCTCTGACAAACCCAGGGCAGGCAGGATGCTTGGTGGGGACCAGCAGGAGGGTGCCCCAGTGGGGACAGGGTTTCATGTCCTACTTTTCCTGCTCCAGCCCCTTGCTGGAGCTGGGGCAAAACCACAGCCAACCCAGCTGCATGTAGCTGCCCTGTGGGGAAGGGGAACCTGGAGCCGGCAAAGAGGAACAAGAGCTGAGAGGCCAGTTCCCTGCTCTAGGGGCTCAAGAGGCTTTGTTGCCTGGTCTTGCCCCAGCCACAGATCCCTTCCTGGTGTCCCACACGTTCTGGGAGCTCTGCAAGCACCAAGCTGCATCATGTGGGCATGGCACCAAGCCGGCCCTGCAAACAAGGGTCAGGGTCCCAGAACTGGTGTGTCAGGCACAGGGTGGAGGATATGGCCCAGCACAGACATCTGGAGACCGAAGGGCAGATCTGTGAGCGGGGTCGCTGCTGCTCAGGTTTGCAGTGAGATGGAGCTGCTCCTCTGGGGACTGTGATTGCAGGGGGCTCAGTTTCCTGCATCCCGGAGGCTGCTGTGGGAGGAGAAGGGGTGTCTGGACAGCAGAAAGCAAGGCAGCTGCTGCAGCTCAGCGCTGTTTAGCCAAAACCTGGGGATGGACATTAATTACATTTCCTCCTCAAATTTCACTTCTAGCAGCCGGTGGAGACCAAGAGGAGGCTCAGCCTGTGCTGGTCCGGCGGGGACAGGGACAGAGGAGGGGAAGGAGAGATGAAATGGGGCTCCCATCGGCTCAGGTGGGGGGATCCCGGGGCCCGAGTGGTAGGGCAACTTCCCAGAGGGGCAGCACCGAGGGTCAGAAACAAGCCATGGCCCTGCCACCGCTGCCACCAGCAGCCTCGGCCCCGGCGGAGGGTTTGCTGCTGCTGGGACCGGGGGGCACTTCCCCGCCACCTGCCCAAGCCCAGGGCTGCCGGGAGAGCCCTGCCGGGGCCACCCCGCGGGTCTGGTGGCGTCGCCTTTGGGCTAGCAGGGGCACGGCAACGGCCGCCCCGTCCCTGCCCGAGCCGCCCGCTGGTGCGAACCCCCGTCCCCATCTTGTGGCCGCGCCCGAGCATCGCACGGAGCCCCGGGGCCGTGTCGGTGTGTGCGGCTGTTACACGGGGCTCTGTGTGTGTGAGAGTGTTGCATGGAGCTGTGTCAGTGTGCACACCTGCGCAGGTTTTGCACGGAGCTGTGTCGGTGTGCACACCTGCACGGGTGTTGCACAGAGCCTTGTCGGTGTGCACGCCTGTGCAGGTGTCACACAGAGCTCTGTCGGTGTGCACACCACAGGTGCTGCACAGAGCCATGTCAGTGTGCACGTTTGTGCAGGTGTTAACACAGAGCTCTGTCGGTGTGCACACCACAGGTGCTGCACAGAGCCATGTCAGTGTGCACGCCTGTGCAGGTGCTGCACACGTGTGGCGTGGTGTGGTGCTGGTCTGCCTGCTGGCACAATGCTCTGCGTGGGTGCAGGGGGGGAACTGGTTCAAGAACCGGCACATGAAGTGGGGTGACTGCAGCGGGGGTGCAAGCAGCCACGGGACACCTCTGCAAGGTGGGAGGCCATTTCCCTGAGCCTGGTGATGGCACCAAGGGAGAGAAGGCAAGAGCAGCCTCAGGACTCCTTGCCCACCTTCACATCTGTTCTGTTTTGCTCTTTTGCTCTCCAGAAGCTGCTCTCTGAGTGCCAGGACCAGCAGTGGTGCCAGTTCTCCGTGCACAGCCAAGTCTTTGGCCCGGACCCGTGCCCTGGGACACACAAGTACCTCATCGCTTCCTACAAGTGTCGCCCAGGTGAGGTGGAGGGGTCTGAGCAACACTGCCTGGGCTCTTACCCGGCCTTGGCTGCTCAGAAAGGGGCAGAGGGGTGGGCGAGCTGTTCCTGTACCTCACAGCCCTCCTCCAGCCTGCCCTGGCAGCTCCCACACCCTAGGCTGGGCTAAGGGAGGAGGGCTGTGATTTGGGATGCATTGGGACACTCTGCGGTGTCACTCCCCAGGGAACCATCGGGTCAAGACTGTGTGTGAGAACGACAAGTTGAGGCTGCAGTGCCGATCAAAATCTGTCCTGGCCATTTATTCTGCAAATTACGGACGATTCCTGAGAGGCAAACCAGAGTGCGATGCCCTGAACACTGAGGGACCTCACATAGGTACACCAGAACAGTTCAAGCCAGAAATGGGGCCGAGGTCCATGCAGAGAGTGTGGCACAAGTATGGTATTGGGCTGTACCTGTGCCCCAGTGGGCAGGAGCAGGCAGGTTTGCCTGCAGGTCCGTGCCCTGTGTCTTTGCAGAGTGCTTGGCTCCAGACGCCCTGCGGAGAGTCTCCAAGAAGTGCCACCGCAAGGGGAACTGCACCGTGGCTGCTGACCGGGCCACCTTTGGGGACCCATGCCTCCCTGGCATGAAGAAACAGCTGCGAGTCTCCTACACTTGCGGTGAGAGCCGCCCATGGGGTTGGGTCGGGGCCCACCAGCTGAGCCCCTGCTGTGCCCACCACAT
This sequence comes from Calidris pugnax, assembly GCF_001431845.1. Classification (NCBI taxonomy): domain Eukaryota; kingdom Metazoa; phylum Chordata; class Aves; order Charadriiformes; family Scolopacidae; genus Calidris; species Calidris pugnax. The sequence continues at coordinate 133,987 of NW_015091028.1, read as the reverse complement.
GCCATGCTGGCAGGGGCACGGGGCTCCTGGGGAGACAGGGAGTTGCTGGGGACAATCAGGGAGGTGATGCTCAGCGTGTTCTCTCCTTGCAGTGCCCAAGCAACTGCTGGAGGAGGTGGGCCCGGACACCTCGGACCCCTTCCTGCTCTCGGACTACATGCATGGTAACCTGGGGGGAGGCTATGCCAAAAGCAGTGCAGCATCATGTCAGCACCTGCGTGAACCCCCCCTTCCATGGTACCCCCGCTGGCAGGGGCCCTGCAGCTCCATCCCAGCATCGCTGCCCCATGGCTGAAGCTGCCCGTCGGTCAGTGCCCATATCTGAGGGGCTGGAGAAATGTGGTCTGCTGGGAGCAGGGGAGAGGAAGACCCGCAGGGAGCAGCCCTGCGGGCAGCAGAGCCTGTGTGGGCAGGAAGGAGCATGGCGTGGGGCAGGAGGCAGGCAGGGCAGGCAGCCAGGCAGCGGGGTGCTGGGGAGCACCCCACGTCTCAGCCTGCATCCCCTTGTTCGCTGCAGGTGGCTGGTACAAAGGGCCCAGGTTCTCCAGGCTCCGGGAAGACCGGATGATTTTTACTAGCTCCCTGGCGGCTTTTGCCCACCTTTGGGGTACGTGCCCTCCCCGGCTCTCACGCAGCACCTGGGGGAGCGGGACAGGCTTGGGAGGGTGGCTCAGGTCCCAAGATGGTCTCTGCTCAGCCTGGGGCTTGAAGGCAACCAGATCCCTCCAGAGGGTCAGCAGGTATGTGAGAGAGAAGGGCACCAAGCCCCCATACTGGGTTTGAGGGGGAACTGCGTAGGGCAGGAGCTTGGGGGGTGAACGAGCCCCGAGATCCTGCAGCATCAGCAGTTGCAGTGCTGCTGCGGTCCTGCCTGCAGACCTTCCTTCTCTGACAAGCTGAATTACTCGCTGGGTCTCCTTCCTTCCTGCCCTGTCTGCAGGGGCACTGATGGAGAGCACCCCTCTGCAAGAAAAAATTTCCCTTGCCAGGGGAAATTACTCCTCTAAATCCCTGGCAAGATGATTGATCCCCCTGTGCTGCCTACCCTGCATCCCAATGGGGGATTCCTATAGGAAAAGGGGCATTCTGGGACACTGGTGGGTGCTGATGAAGCTCTGGATGATGCTGCCACCATCAGTGGGGCAGGGTCTGTCCTGCTCCTGCAACCTGGGTGTGAGGGCATCCCTGCTGCCCTCCTCTTCCTCTCATGTGCCTGGCAGAGGAGATTTTTCAGGCAGTGGTACCCCCACAGGCTGTGGAGGTAGTTTGTACCCCAGTGTCTCTCTCTGCTCTTCACCCTCCAGGTGTCCCAGAAAAAGTTGGCCTCTACTTTCTCTGCGGGGTCTCAGGAGGCCTCATGCTCCTGCTGTGCATCATCAGCCCCAAAAACACCTTCCTCCAGGAGGTGGGGGAGGCTCTCAGAGACACGGAGCTGGGGAGCAGCTCGGAGCTGAGCAGGACCAAGCTGCGGGATGAGCAGGATGAAGACCTTCCTGATGACAGCTCCTCAGATTCCTCCTTCCGCCACCTCACCCGCACCTACCGGGCCACTGACAGCATCTTCGGCCCTGAGCTGACAGCAGCCATGGAGGGAGTGGTGGAGCACCAGGGTCGTGCTGGGGAGGAGATCTGGATGCCCAAGGAGTCAAGCCCGTACGCCATCCAAAAGATCAAATCAGCCACCAAATAAGAACTGAAAGAAAATGGGCAGAGAGCAGTGGGGAGCAGAGACTAAGTGGGATCTGGCATTGGAAGGACACAAGAGTTAGGGCTCCTCGGGGTGAGTGGGCATCCCGAGTGGCAGCAGGGCCACAGCAGCCCCAGTGTGGCCATCAACATACTGCTCCACCAGCCTGGAAACTTCTAACCCAAGGGTGAGATGAGGTCCCTGGGTGTAAGGAGGGACTGCAGGAGGGCTCGTGGGGCCACTGGCTCCTTTGGCACCAACACGCCGCTAACCCTAAGCTAACCTCCCTGTTCTTGGCTTATATCGGCTGGCTCTAGTCCTTAACCCCACTCCGCCACACAGAGCCCACCCTGAGCCTTTCCAGGCTGTTTGCTCCTCTTTATTCTTGGGTGCTGCCTTCCACCTCTGGTGCAGCAAACACCCGGCAGCACTCAGACAGCGTGCCAGCGGTGGAGATGCAGGAATGACCAGGATGCGAGGTGGGTGCAGGCAAAACGGGTGGGAGAGCACCGCAAGCATCACCCAGCATGGTCCTACCACGCTGCATCCCTTGCAGCCCTGATGTCCCCAGGGGAGTGGCACCCCGGGGCTGGGGCAGCTGGCAGCTTGGCACAGTGCTGCCTGTCACCTCCCTGCAGGCACTCAGGAGCTCTGTCACCCTGCACAGTTCTGCGCTTTCCTTCATGCTTCCCCCACCGGCAGGAGAGCCCCAGGGTTAACTTGTTGGGGCTTTTTCCAGTAAATAAATGCAACAGCTCACAGACACAACTCTCCCTCCCTGACCTCTGCCATTGATAGTGAAAAGCGAGCAAAAAGGCAGCAGCAAATCTCAGCCCCCGCCATGCGGATGAGCTCCTTGCCTCCCACAGGTGTTGCTGGCACTGGGCCATGGGAAGCAACAAGTTGGGCCTGTTTTAGCTTGGGAAAGGATAAGGTTTTAGCCTGGGGAAGGGAAAGGGGGGGAAAGCAGTCTGTGTGGATCCCATGAACAACATTTCTCTGCCCTTGCTCCTTCTCTTGGGCCTCAGGCTCTCAGTCTGGTAAGCAAACGTGCCCAGATGCCACGCAGAGAGGCTTCTCAGCAGCACTGTGGGAGTGCCAGGGAGCTGGGCTGGGTCTGTGGCTGCTCCAGCTCCAAAGGGCAGCGTGGGCTTCTTAAAGCTGTGGGAAGAGGCTGGATGAAAGCAGCAACCCAGCTCTTCTCATCACAGGGACATTCCAGGCACTGATGCTCTTGAGACAGCAGGTAGCGGGTTCTGGTTTTGCATCCACCACCGCACATGTGTGCCTGGGCTGGGCGCAGCGAGAGAGGGCTGGGGGGGGTGTTGGTGTTCTGCAGCCAGAGCTGCGCTGTGCTCGGCGGTGGATGCTCTCCCAGCGTCCTATCTGAGGGATGCTGGAGCCTGAGGAGAGTCTGGGGGGCTCTCACCTCAAACTGGCCCCCAGCATCCCTAGATGACAGGCAGGACTGAGACCAGACTCAGCCAGCACAGCCTCTGCTGCAGACCCACGGCGTTCACCTTGCAGGGCCCACTTCTTGCTCTTTCATCCATTCTCCCTTGATGGCGAGGTGGGATTTTGGTGGCCCCTCAAGGCAGAGCGAGCTTTCACTGAAGGCAGGGCTTTGGTGAGCGGTCAATGCCGCACAGAGCCCCACATTACAGTAACCCTGAGTTGTGCCTTGTGAAGAGAGGATCTAGTAGTTGTTTTTATCCATAGAAAGTTGAAATTTCTAGTAGTGGTTTGTATTTTTAAAATATTCTATCGTAGACAGGTAGTATAACCTTGCAGGTGCTTGCTTATCTCGGATAAGGGATGGGAGGACGACACAAGGTGCCTGAAGCCGAGGCCGAAGCTCCGAAAAAACAGCCAGGACTAGGCCTGTGATTTGGACGAACTCCAGGGGTGATCTGAGCCTGCACCAGACACAGAGGTGAAAAGTTCACAGAGAGGAAGACTACTAACTTCATCCCTGAGACCCCCTGTCTACCAAGAAGCACTGAGCAGACTCAGGGGGGTCAGAAGTTCATTTGCATGAGAAGCGGGGAAAGTTAATGCATGTGGTGTTGTCGATACACCAGAGGGATGGGATGTCATCCAAAAGGACCTGGACAGGCTGGAGAGGTGGGCCCAGGTGAACCTCATGAGGTTCAACAAGAGCAAATGCAAGGTTCTGCACCTGGGCCAGAACAATCCTCACCATCAGTACAGGCT
>NW_015091028.1:103243-130076 GCF_001431845.1 Calidris pugnax | reverse complement strand
TGCTACAAGGACAGGCTGAGGGAGCTGGGGTTGTTCAGCCTGGAGAAGAGGAGGCTCCGGGGTGACCTAATAGCAGCCTTCCAGTACCTGAAGGGAGCCTACAGTAAGGCTGGGGAGAGCCTGTTTAGAAAGGCCTGCAGTGACAGGACGAGGGGCAATGGCTTCAAGCTGGAGGGGAACAGATTTAGATTGGAGATTAGAAGGGGGTTCTTTACTGTGAGGGTGGTGGAGCACTGGAACAGGTTGCCCAGGGAGGTGGTTGAGGCCCCTTCCCTGGAGATATTCAGGAGAGGCTCAACGAGGCCCTGGGCAGCCTGGTCTAGTTGGGGGTGTCCCTGCTGACTGTGGAGGGGTCGGACTAGATGACCTTTGGAGGTCCCTTCCGGCCTGGGCAATTCTATGATTCTATGATATGTATAGGCGTTGTGTCACACCTGTTGAATATGTATTAGTTAGGGCCATGAACACAGAACTTTGCTTTGGGTCAGGGCGCACATCTTTGGGAAGGATCCCATGTGCGTCTGGCACTGAATAAACACACCTCCTTTATAACCCTCCAAGGTTGTAAAGTCATTCCACGCGTCACCTTGGCAACTTTGATTCTGCCTTGGAAGTTTTGAATCATTGTTCGAACTACTGTGCAGTACAGGAACAGAGCAAAACTTGTTACTGAACTTTGTTAAATGGCACGACATCCCACCAGAACCACTTCTGCCAATACCTCTGGCAGTGTTCTCTAAGCCATGTAAATCACCCATCGGCCTGGTGACCAGCCTGGTCTGGTGGGAGGTGTCCCTGCCCACGGCAGGGGGGTTGGAACTCGATGATCTTTAAGATCCCCTCCAACTCTAACCATGCTATGATTCTATGACACCGGGTCTCAGGAGCTGCGTGGCCAGCCCCGGTACACCCTGTCCCCAAACCCGGTGCCTGGGGGGCCGAGGGGTGACCCACAGGCCAGGCAGAGGGCAGCAGGCCGGGGATGGAGGCTCCCGTAGGGGCGCCAGGCCCACGGGCCCGCGGAGGGCGCGCCATCTCTCCCGTGAAGTGCGGGAGAGCCGGGGCTGCTTCCCCAGAGCGCCCGGTCCCGCCAGGGCACAGCACGGGATATCGAGGAGCGCCCGCTCCCCCACCACCGCCAGGCCCGGCGCCTGCCATGACACCCATGACGGGTTTAAACGGCAACCTGGCCCACCAATCACTGCCCGTCTCGGGCGAACCGCCACGCCCCCACCGCAAGCCCTCCCTTCCATTGGTCGCCGGGGATGATGCCCCTTAGTAACAGCATCCTTGCAAGCTCGTCCATTGGTCGCTGCCTGGCCCCGCCCCGCGCCCTGATTGGGTAACGCTCGGCCAGTGCTGGCCGGCCGCTACCGAACTGCTACATTCAAAAGCTCCGGGCCCGGCGGTGCGGCGGCGGCGCAGGTGAGCGGGGACCAGGACTTGTCCCTGGGGAGTGGCTGCCCCTGGGGGTCCCCTGAAGGCTGAGCCCTTCTCTCCTCGGAGAGTATCCATACCCACACCCCTGTAAATTCGTGCCCCGGGGGCGAACAGGGGCGCAGTCCCCTGTCCTGGGGGCTCCCCGGGGGTGCGAGGGTACCCCTGAGCCTGTTTCCCCGCCCTGGGGTAAGGGAGCAGGAGCATTTACGTCCCTCCCTGGCATGGAGGGAGCAGGGAGCTGCCTACTCTCTTCTTCTAGCAGGGTGGTTTAGGTGAGGGTCCATATCGCCCACTCCTCAGGGAGGAGGGTACCAACCCTTCCTGAACCCCCCTAGCTAGATCTGCACGCTTCCCTGGGCACCATCCGCCTGCTATGCTGAGGGCTGGGGTCTGTCCCTGCTGTGCTCCACCCCTGCCGGGAGGGACAAGTGTCCCATGGCTCTGCCTTTGCGGTGTCCCTGGGGCAGGCAGTTCCCCCGCATCAAGGTCTGCTCTGCCCCAGGCTTGCTCATAGAGGCCAAGGAAGAGGATGTCGTTGCCACGCAGTGCCAAGGTGCTGGGCACCAGGCAGCCCCGACGAGGGAGGGTGCACTCTGCTTTGGAGAATACCAACCCCGAGAAGGTGAGTCCCCAGCTGGGTGAGGGATGGGGGTGCTTCTGTAGGGCAGCTGGCCCCCCATCTTCTAACAGCCTCTGTTGCAGGAGGAGAGCTGTCAGGCCAAGAGGTCTCCATCCTCACCGCAGGGCGGGCCCAAGAAGAGGTCGGCGTTTGGGGACATCACCAATGTGAGTGCTTCTGTGGGGCTGGGTTTTCCACCAAGTAGGCAGAATTGGGGGTGTCCCATGCCCTGTCAACAGGAAGAGAGGTCTCCCTGCAGGCCACACCTCACTTCCTTCTGTACACCCCCATTCTCACCCAAACAGGCTCACAAGAACCAGGTCCTGTCTGGGAAGAAGGAGGCTGTGAAAGTGGCACCACACAAAGCACAGAAGGCCCATGCTGCCCTCGGGGTGGCCAAGACCAATGAGATCAACCTGAAAAAGTGAGTAGCCAAGGGAGATGGGGACAGGGACTGGGGCAGGGGAGATGCTGCAGACCCAAGCCTGTCCCATGGGGAATAACAGGCAGAGGTGGGAGTTTCTTTTGGATGATGGAGACCATAAGCCAGGTGGGGAGACCAGACAGTAGATGAAATAGTCTCAAGTTGTGGCAGGGGAGGTGTAGATTGCATATTAGGAAGAACTTCTTCACCAAAAGGGTTGCCAAGCATTGGAACAGGCTGCTCAGGGCAGTGGTGGAGTCCCTGTGCTTGCAGGAATTTAGCAGACCTGTAGACATGGCACTTAGGGACATGGTTTAGTGGTAGACTTTACAGTGTCAGGTTTACAGTTGAATTTGTAGATGAAATAGTCTCAAGTTGTGGCAGGGGAGGTGTAGATTGCATATTAGGAAGAACTTCTTCACCAAAAGGGTTGCCAAGCATTGGAACAGGCTGCTCAGGGCAGTGGTGGAGTCCCTGTGCTTGCAGGAATTTAGAAGACCTGTAGACATGGCACTTAGGGACATGGTTTAGTGGTAGACTTTACAGTGTCAGGTTTACAGTTGAATTTGAAGATCTTAAGGGTCTTTTCCAACCTGAATGATTCTAAGAGTCTCTATAGGGGTGTTTTAGGGGTGGTTTATCCCCTTTCTGAAGCAGCAAGGGGCTCTGGAGCCAGGAGATGCAGCCTCCTCCCAGCAATGACTTACACTTTTCTCCTGTCCAGGCCAATGAAGAAAACTCCCCCGACAGAGGCTCCTGCAAAGCCCAAGGAGGATCCTGTGCCAGAGGAGCTGGTGCCTGCACAGGTACAGAAGCTCCCTGAGGAGAGGGCAGGGACCCCGGGCTGCAGCCTGGGCTCCAGGATCATCCTGAAGGCACTGGTTAGCGTCTGCCACTGGTGATACTGGGGCACCAGGCAGTGCTTTGGACCTTGGAGATACGTGGGCCAGTGCAATGGGAAGCTGGGGGAGGGGCCAGACCCCCCCCACCTTCTTCCTTTAAAAGATCTCCTATGGGAAAGGGTTGGGTGGGGGCTACAGAGTGATGGGGGGCAATGGGGCAGGGGTGCAGCAGCCTTGCCCTGAAGAGGTGACCAGCACCTGCAGAGGTTGGGGCCTCCCCCTTACTACTGCCTCCATCCCAGCAGGTACCAGCAGTGGAGGACATAGACAAGGAGCAGCTGGGTGACCCCTATGCCAACGCAGAGTATGCCAAGGACATCTTCGAATACATGCGGGGAAGAGAGGTGTGTGATGCCTGGCCAGGGGCTGGCAGCCCTGTCTGGGGAAGCGGTGGCTGTGCATGGGGTGCCAGGGGTCTCATTTGAGAGTGGTGGTGTCCAGTGAGTCCCTGACAGCTGGTGCCTCGGCAGGAGAAATTCATGCTCCCTGACTACATGAAGAAGCAGCCAGACATCAGTGGGGACATGCGTGCCATCCTGGTGGACTGGATGGTGGAGGTGCAGGTAGGTGGGCATGGGGAGGGCCATCGTCTTCTGCAAAGCAGCCCCCACCCTGCCTTTGAGGAACCTCAGTATACTGGCAGAGGCTCCTGCAAGTGTTGCCAGTGCAGAGCTGACTTTCCCCCTTCCCCTTGCATCCCTTCCTCCAAGCCTGGCCCCATAGGCACATCTTGCCCCTAGTGAGGGGACCTGCAGGAGGGCCAGGTATGCTTAGCTTCTGCTTGACACCCTCTCCTATCCCCCTCCCCACACCCATGCAGGAGAACTTTGAGCTAAACCACGAGACGCTGTACCTGGCTGTGAAGCTGGTGGACCACTACCTGGTGGAGGTGGTGAGCATGAGGGACAAGCTGCAGCTCATTGGCTCCACTGCCATCCTCATCGCTTCCAAATTTGAGGTGACTCCTGCTCTGTCTGGGGGTGCTGGGGCAGAGGGAGTTGTGCTTCACTGGTCCCCAGGGGTTGTTGGAGAAGGCCAGGTCCCCACAGTGCCAGGCCACTGCCCTGAGAATTACCGGGGCAGTACGTCTGTCTGTCTGTCCTTGTGTTACCTCCTCTATCCCAAGGGCTGGGGGCACAATAGACACACAAGCCCCACTGGACTGGTGGGCTTTCCTGAGTGTTGTTGGGATGAGTCCCTCTTAGGGTGCTGAGCAGTTGTGTCCCGGCAGGAGAGGTGCCCACCATGCGTGGATGACTTCCTCTACATCTGTGACGATGCTTACAAGCGGGAAGAGCTCATTGCTATGGAAATAAGCATCCTTAGCACCCTCAAGTTTGATATCAACATCCCTATTGCCTACCGGTTCCTGCGACGCTTTGCCAAGGTAGGTGCAGCGAGTGGGGGGGCTGGTGTCTAGGTGCCTGCAGGACCCCCTTGTGTTAGCTCCTTGGGGTGGCTTTTGCATCCCTGAAGCCCTGGGCTCCCAGCTGGCACCAAGGAGGGTTTGGCCAGGCCACCCGTGACAGGGCTGAGACGTGAAGATGCTGGTCTGTGGTAGGATGGGGGTGTGGGATCTGTGTTCTGTACCCCAGGGGCAGCATTTGATCCAATAAAGGTTGACGGGGCGGGGGGGGAGGTAAAGAGGGGCAGCATTGCTCAAAAGGCTGAGCCTTTCCCTGCCTGCCTGGCTGTAGTGTGCCCGTGCCACCATGGAGACTCTGACATTGGCCCGATTCCTCTGTGAGATGACACTGCAGGAGTACGACTATGCCCGGGAGAGCCCCTCCAAGCTGGCTGCCAGCTGCCTGCTGTTGGCACTCATCATGAAGAACCTTGGTGGCTGGGTAAGTGCCCGCACAAACTTCTGTCCCCCCTGAGACACACTGGGAGTCACCAAGGGGGTGCAGGAGTGGAAGGACTGGAGTGTGGGGGTGATGCTCTGGGGCTATGCTCAGACTTGGGGGACTGGAGAGTGAAGATGATGGCTGTATCATTGCTGAGAGGACCCAGCTCAACCCTGCTGTCCCTCTGCAGACCCCCACGCTGGAGTACTACAGCGGGTACCGCTCCCAGGACCTGCATCCCCTGGTGAAGAAGCTGAATTTCCTGCTGACGTACCAGCCCCGCGACAAGCTGAAGGCTGTGCACACCAAGTACTCGCACAGGTGAGGGTCAGGGGGCTCTGCCTCGTGCCTGTTCCCTCTGCAGAGGGTGGCACCCTTGGGTGCTGCAGAGAGTTGTGGGGCACTGGTGGGTGTTGGGGTTGTGGCTGAGCTCTAAGACAACGTGGTTCCTTCTAGGGTTTACTTTGAGGTTGCCAAAGTCACGCCCATGGACATGCTCAAGCTGGAGGAGATACTGAACAGCTGCTAGGCCCATCTCTGTAAATAGCCTGTAAATAACTGGGTGCTCTCTGGCAGGGAAGCACCATGTACAAAAATGTCAATTTTAACTGAAGGGGAGGAGGGGGGGGGGAAAAAAAAAAGTCATGTGGAGTTGTTAATAAAATGTTATGTTTGTCTTATACACTGGTGGTGGCTGCTGGGGTAGGGGATGGCAGCAGAGATCACGCTGAACTGGAGCTGTGTTGGGGCAGAGGGTGAATGGGGGGGGAGTTTGCATGATGGGGAGCAGGAAGTGGGGTGAGAGCTGATGAGTGAAGGCTGGAAGGGGCCAAGTCCCCATTTCCCTCTTCCTCCCCCCCAACCCTAAGTAATGACACTACACAAGCAGCAGCAATGAGTATCTTTTCTCCAAATATTTACACAGCTTAAATACTCAGGTGGGGAAGGGGGATTGTTGCTTTGGCCCCTGCCTGGGCACGCACATTGCAGTCCAAGCTCCTGTCTTGACCCTGTGGGGGCTGGACTGGGGTCAGGCCACATTGCCTACAGGGCTAGACCTCTGCTTTAGTGTTTCCAGCCCACAGGCTTGGGAAGAAGCACTGGCTCCAGGGACACTGGGGGACAATAGACGAAGCAAGGCAAGCAGGGGGTCTCCACACATACAGGGCACAGTGGGGACCAGGAGCCCCACCCCCCCCGCCTGCCCCTGGTCCGGGGGCAGCACCCAGCCTAGGGCGGGCTGCTGAGCTCCTTAATGGCCTGGAGGATTCTCTTTATGTGGCCCACCTTGGTGATCCCCAGGTCCTGCAGGGAGGAGAGGGGAACTGAGGTGCGGGAAGGGGCTGGCCCTCGCCTCTCACTGGCAGCAAGCAGTGGGGGATGAGGCTCCTCGTGCTCTCCCTGCCTGAGCACGGCCCTTGTCAGGAGCCCTGGGCTCTCTCACAAGCATGTCGCTGTGCTGGGGTGCAGGAGAGGGCATGGTCTGTTGATCCTGCTTCTAGCAGGGACACAGTCTTCTTGCAAGCTGGGGATCCAGGGCCAACCCCCTCCTCCGCATGCAAGCGGGGCAAGCTCAGGGCTGGGGAAGGGTGCAGGGTCAGGGCCTGCCTTCTGCCCCCATGGGGGGACAGGGAGAGGAGGGATGGAGGACACCATGCTCCCTGAGGGCTGGGGGTTCCTCATGGGCACAAGGATAGTTGTACCTTCAGGTCTCTCCTCTCCAGCAGGATCAACTCAGAGCCCTGGATGTCATGCCGGACAAAAATGTCTCTGTACTCCCCTAAACCGAGAGCTTCCAGCCAAGCTGCCACCTCCTCGGAGCCCCACTTGTCCGCTGGCAGGGAGAAAAACCACAGAGGTGGACAGGGCCGGTGGAGGCAGCTGAGGGCAGCTGTGGGGGCTGCAGCCAGCATCCCCCCTCCCACCCCTGGCTCTAGCGGGGCCAGGCTCAGGCTGGAGAGGCTTCTCTTCTCCTTGGCTGTCTTACAGAGCATCCGAGCTTCTCCCCATCATCACGACCCCCAGCCCTGAGGCAGGGACTTACCCAAAGGGCTGAGCTGTACCACAGCTCCCTTCTCCCTCCTGCTGGAGTTTAGAGGGCTGGGGGGCTCCGCCTATCCATTAGTTGAAGCTCTGCCAGCTCTAAGGGGCTCGTGGTGACAAAGGTGACATCCCCAGGCAGCCAGGACATGCCCTATCCCCCCTCCCCAAGGCTACCTCGCTGAATGCCCAGGTCCAGAGGCCAATGGACATGCCAGCACAGGGGGGTCCCCAACAGCGTGGGCTGTACCTCTCCCCCTCCCTGCTACACCCCCCTGCTTTACCTGGGAGCGTGCTGTTGGTCTTCTGCTTTTGCACCTTGTCCTTCTCCTTCCTGGGCTTGGGGATGTTGAGGCGAAGCTTGAAGCTCCCCTTGTTGGCGCTGCCGGCACTTTCCTATGAGAAGCCAGGCTGAGTGGGGCGCTGGAGACACCTAGTGGTCTATGCCCCACCCCACAGCGGTCCATGGGCACCCACCTCTTCAGCAGGGTGGGCAATGGGTCCCAGCCAGTGGATGTCCAGCAGCCTCTGCAGTTCCTGGCCCAGCACACTCAGGGGGCCGTGCAGTGCCTCCTCCTCCTGTGGTGAGTCCAGCTGGGGGGGACAGAGACCATCCCTGTCCTTGCTGTCACCCCCAGAGGTGCCGGCCAGGGGCATAGGCCCTTCCAGTGAGGGTCTTGGGGTGCTCTTCAGTCCCTGACTCACCGCCTTCCCTTCCAGGAATGCCCTGGTCTCAGCATACAGCTCCTTGATGCTCAGCACCACCTCCACAGCCGTGTTCCTGCTGAGAAACTAGGGGGCATGGAGGGGTGACCCCTCAAGTGCCACAGCTCCAGGGTGGCCAGGTGCAGGTGGCATTTTTCCCCTCAGCCCTGGCTCACCTCTGAGGTGACAGTGGCTTTGTTGGAAAGGGCTTCGCTGAGTGCCAGGGAACTGGTATTGACAGCATGCGCCAGCTCCTGCTCCACAGCTTTGTGAGCCTTGGCTGCCTCGTGGATCCTGCAGGTGAGAGGGGACAGAGATACTGGGGATCCTCAGGGCTGGACGGGACTAGGAGAGCCCTGGAGCTCTGGGGTGCCACAGCAAAGGTCCCCCCTGCTGTGTCCACCACAGCCTGACCTGGCGATGAGGGTCTCGGCAACCCGTGAGACCTGCTGCAAGAGGCTGCTCTCCTCCTCAGTCAGGTATTCCATGGACTGCTGGGAGCTGAGCCGCGGCCTGGCAGCCGCTCGGTAGCTCTCCCCCTTCTGCTTGTCCTCCCAGGACTTGAGGGTGCTTTCAAATGCCTGTGGGGGCAGTGAGATGGCCCTCTTCACCCTGTTGCAGGTCCCCCTGCCCCAGCACGGACCCACCGCACAGGCTGCACAGCCCCGTGCTCACCCGGTCCCTTGTCAGCATCTGGGCTCGGTTCTTGTGCTGGATTTTAATGATGCCAGGTGGCTGGATCCAGGCTTCTCCATCCACCTGCACAGGGACGCCCTCGTCCCCCCGGATAGTGATCTTCACCATGCGGCACTGTGGGACAGTGACCCTGGCCTTAGCATCACGGCTGACACTACATGTGGCTTCAGCTGCTGTGCCAGGGCTGGAAAGCCTCCTAGTGCCAGCCCAGCTGGGCTGCATTACCCAATTGTTCCACTGGTGCCCCAAAGCTTTCCAGCACCACACAGGGTCCCTTGCCCCTACCTGTGCAATGCGATGGTGCTGGAGGTTGATGACCCGTGACACAGCCATCTGGATGCTGCCGAAGACGGCCACTACCTCCAGCTTCTTGTCATCGAAGGACGGAGCCCCAAAGTTCTGTAGAGGATCAGTGAGACCGCCAAACCGGGCTCATTTTGGGACCCAGCTTTCTCCCCCATGTGTGCCCAAACCAGAGACTCCCTCTGCCTGAGGGATCCCAGGTTCCCTGGGACCGTGGGAAGGATGTCATGCGCCCCCTCCCCACCCCATGGTGCTGGCACTCACATTGTCCTCCTTGGTGCCTCCCCAGAAGTTGATGCCACCAGCATAGCTGGGAATGTTGAGGACAGCGATGCCCTGCAGGCTGGGCAGTGAGATGGGCACCCCATCACACTGCAAAAGAGGGCTGAGCCTGGGGGGCTGCCACACCGCTGCCCCCCCCACCCCATCCCTGTTCCCCCCAGCCCCCTACCTCCAGCTGCACCCGCTGCTCCAGGTTCTTGTAGGTACGCTGCAGGAGCTCCTTGGTGCCCAGCACTCCGTACCACATCATGTTCTTGGTGCGGCTGCTGCAGGGAGACCAGGGTGGGTGAGAGGGGCCATGGCTCCACCCTGCCTGTCCAGGGCTGAACCAGCCAGCCTGGACTGCTGGCCCTGCGTCTGCCTCAGTTTCCCCATCCCCTAAGCAGGGGGTCCCTGCTGCCTGGCAGGAGATGTGAGCTGCAGGATATGGCACCCATATATGCACCCTTCCAAGCCAGCACACCATGTCTCCTCTATCTAGGTGCAGATAAACCCCACCAAGCCCTCCTGTGCCCACTCACACACCCGCAGGGCATCAGCAGCTGGAGCCTCGCAGCAGCCCTCCCCCTTCCCAGGTGTGTTAGTCCACCCAGGGGTGCTCACCAGCATGCCGAGCATGTCCCCAGCCAGGTACCACAGCCCCGAGCCCACCCCATGGCTGGCATCCTGGCACAGGCATCAGAAAGCCACAGGGGTGGTACGTTTTCCTAGGGGAATCTGGGGAGAGGGGGGCGTTCAGCTAACCTGCACTTCTTGGGGTGCTCATCCCGTTTGTTGTTGAACTCCAGGGAGATCTTTGCATCCAGGCCGATACCGAAGTAGTTATTCATGACGCATTTCTCCGAGAAAAGGCTGAAAGCAGCAGAGAGGGCGGGCACGTTGTGAGGTGGCTGCACACGGGCAACCACAAGGCTGGCAGCGGGGATGGGGCACAAAACCTGCCAGAGCCACGGAATGAGCTCCTGGAGGGGCTGGCACTGGGAAGCCAGCAGGGCTGGCTGGAGCTCTCTCAGTCCCCATGGTGGGACACCCATGGTGCACCCAGGACCTGCCTGCACTGGCCAGGAGGGGTAGCCCCCAGCGTGAGCATGGTGCTGGCCAAGGGGCTGGCAGCACTGGGCACATGGCGGCTTCCGTGGTGTGGCCAGGCCAGGGAGGGCTGGGCACAAGGTATGCTGCACTGGTGTGCAGAGGATCCCCCAGAGGCCATCTCCAAGAAGCAGCTCTGCTCCCGCTCTGTGATGGTCAGCAAAGGTGGGCCAGGGGCCCTGGTGCAAGCAGGAGCCCAGACTTACAGGGCACTGGGGTCTTCGGGGAACTGCAAGCTGCCAAAGGTGTCTGGCCGGTCCAGGATGATGGAGGAAGATGCGGAGGTCACTGTCTCCCGCCGGGAGCCTGGCCGGGGGGAAGAGGAGGCAGCTGCTGAACTGGCTCTTACCCGGCTCCCATCCCACAGCTCACCTCCATGTTCCCCCCCCAAAAAGCCGCATTCCCCATTGGCATCTTACTGAGCCTCTCCTCCTCCTTGTTGAGCTCCTCCGAGCTGTCCTTCCTGCTGGGGCCTGCGCTGCCCCGGTAGGCTTGGGTCTGCTTGTTCTGCTCATCCACAGCTGGATGCAAAGAGGGGCATGACAGCGTGTCCCAGGCAGCCCCACAGCCCCTGTGCCCTCTCCCCGGATTAGCCCTGTGGGCTTGTGCCAGGCAGGGACCAGGGTGGCACCTTTGCCCTGTGTTGGGGACCTCCCTCAGCCACACCAAGCATCAGAGAAGGGCTGATGCCCCTGGACCGCACAGCACTGCTGCTGGCCCAAGGATTCAGAGGGGGAAACCAAGGTACAGGTCCAGCACAAGCTGCGGTGGCTCCACAGCCCGTGCCAGGCTGCTGCAGTGTCATGCGAGCTGCCAGCCTCTGCTACCCCCTCACCCTTCTCTGCCTGCTCGATGATTTGCCGTAGGGCTTTCTTCAGGCTGTTCGCCCGCAGCATCAGCTGCTCCTTGGATTTGAAGATGCGAGGCACGGGGCTGGGGTTGAAGCTGCCACCTTTCTCCTGGTCCTTGGTGTCAGCAGGGGTGGCCTGTGCCATTCCCTCAGGGACCACGATTGCCCGAGCCTCCTCGTTCAGCTCCCGCACCAGTGAGTCCAGCTTCTCATTCAGCATGGCACACTGCGGGACACCCACCACGCTCAGCACTGGGTGCCCACAGCTTCCCTGGGTACCCCAAGGGCCTGGGTACCCCAAGCACAGCACATCCCCATGCATGCACAGGCCCCCAGAGCAGACCCTCCCAGGGCACCCCACATGCCCCAGCCCCCCTGCAGCCCACCTTCCGTGCCATCAACTCGGCCTCCTGCTTGTTCTCCATTGCCCTCTTGTAAGCCCGGCCAACTTCGGCCACGAAGTCATTGACAGTGCCACAGAGGAACCTGCCAAGGGAAGCAGCAGGCACGTGAAGAGGGCATGGCATTACTGCTGGGGGGCTGCTGGGATAACGCCCCCCTACACCGGAGTGGCAGTGCTGGGGTTGTCTGCCGGCCACCAGCACAGCTGGCAGCTGCTGGTGGCCAGACAGAGGACAGCCTGGCCTGGGAGGTGCTCAGCACCCCTGGGGACATGCCTCCCACCCAGTGGAAGGGCTCTGGCACCCCTATGGCCAGCCGCCTCCTTACTTTGCAGAGGAGATCACCACTGAGTGCTTGTCCGACTCCAGGATCTTGGCCAAGTGAAAGGCGACAGAGTCAGCGTAGTGGGAGATCTGAGCCTGGGGGAGCAGGGGAGGACAGCTGGAGCCATGAGTCCCCACTGGGCACCCCAATCCAGGAGGGAGCCCTGCCCAGCCAGCCCTGGACTGGGGATAAACAGCCCTGCTTGATATGCTCCCCCAGCCTCGAAGGCAGCCATGCCTGTGCCGCCAGGCAGAGGGGATGTTCAGCCATGGCACGAGGGAAACTGAGGTAAGGACTTGAGGGGAGCACATGGAAGAGTCCAAAATGGCCTGTCGGTAGCAGGCAGCTCCACTCACTCCTGCTGCCGGCTCCCGAGTGCACATGCCAGGCTGAGACCTGCCAGACCCACTTCATCCCACACAGCAACCTGCCAACCCCCTCTCAGCCACAGTCCCCAGGGACCCCCAGCATGACCTCCTGCTGTGCAATCCCACCCTGCATGTCTCCAAACCAGCTGATGGCGTGGACGAGGACCTGCCCCCCAGCCTATCCTTCCTCATCTCAATCTCTCAGTCCCCAACGGTGCCCACCTGGATGTTGGAGTCCCCATTCTCCTCCTCCTTCAGGGCTGGGGGGGACTGCTTGGGGGCCTCATAGGTCAGCACGCTCCACCTGCCAAGCAGAGACCATGGCTACCACCACCTCCTGGCACCCTGGCATGGGGACACACAGGCAAGGGACAGGGACAGACTGCCTGAGAGGTGCCATGGTGGTGGCAGGGGGAGCAGAGCTCTGTGCTCACCGGTCCAGCATCTTGGTGGTGGCCCTTTCAAGCTTCTCCAGGATCTGCAGCAGCTGGGTGTCATCGTCGCACAGACTGCCCCAGCCCAGCACTCGTGCCAGGTCATTGCCAGTCCCCAGGGGCAGGACACCCAGCTGGCACTGTGGGAAAAGGACAGGGTGGGGGTCTTAGCACAGCCCCCCAGGGCACCCACAACACCCAAAACCCCACCATGCCCATTGCTTGCAGCAACCTGGGGACATGGCAGGGCTGCCTGCTGCGGCGCTGGGGATGCTGCAGCCTGCGCCGGCGATGCCCAGCACTCACTCACTTGCTTGTGGAGTCCAAGGGCATCGATCTCGGAGAGCACCCAACCCACACTGCCGTCCCCTCCACACACCAGGATCCGGAAGGTGGAGAACTTCTGGAAGAGGCGCAGCCTGTGGGGGGAACAGGAGAGAGGGTCTGGGGGCTGCGCCACAACCCCTCTGGAACCACCCCAGGGCGCCCAGGCCAGTGCTTACCCGAGATGCGGGCCCCCATTCATGAGGTCAAAGACTTGGGCTGGGTTGAGGAACTGCTTGAACTTGCGCAGGAATTTGACACCCTGGTTGTCCCCGCTCTTGGAGTTGACAAAGGCCAGGAGAGGGCTGGAGCAGGTCGAGGGACAGGTGGCCTTCCAGAAACCTGTGAGGAACCCAGGCGTGTGAGCCCCCTGCCCTGGCTCCCACCCCCCCGAAAGGACACCAGTGGAGACACCTTAGGAGAGCAGGGGCAGCATGGACACCCTGAGTGTGCCGTGTTTGACCTGCAGGGTGCTGGGGCCAGGCAGGAGGGACAGTGAGCAGGGTGCCCAGGGCATGAAGAGGGTGGGAGGAAGAGTCAGAGATGGGAGTGATGACGGGGTGGGGTGGCAACGGGCAAGGCTAGTACTAGGGCAGATCCAAGTTAGGTACCTGCTCCATCACGGTCCCTGCAGGCACAAAGCGTGTTACTGAGTTGACTCGTGGTCCCAGCTGCCACTCTGAAAGGCAGTGGGGGCACAGGAGGGCCCATTCCTCACTGTGCCAACAGCATGGCTGGGACCGACCAGGCCCAACCACAAGGGAACAGGGCACCTGGGGGTGCCCAGGGGTAGCACTGGCAGCCAGCGTGGCCACTGGTAACCGGTCGCAGACCCGGGGGGCTGTACTGTCACAGCTCTGCCGCCTGCTCCTGCCAGGGCTCTGGCTGGTGGGTGCGAATGATGCAGAAGCCTCAGGAGGCTTGGCAGCCAGCACCAAGCTTTTAAAGAAATGAGATGGGGAATAAAATGTGCCCAGGGAAGAGGAGGATCAATGGCTGGCCCACAGCCCGCACCTTCCTCAGGCACATCTTGGCCATCCTGGGCCACAGGCCACGGACCGGTGCCCGTTGGCTCCTTCCCTTGGCAGACCCGGCAATGGTGCAGCAGGGGAAGCATCAGCCCTGATTGCCACTGGCAGCAGCCCTGCAGCCACCGCCCCAGAGCCCCCTGGGGGGTGACTGGGAGCCCTGGTGCCTTCACCAGGCGGGGAGCAGCATCCCCGCAGCCCACCACCACCTGACATCGCTCCATCTCCACTCCCAGCCTGGCGGAGTAGATCAGCAAAGCAGAACACCGGGGGCTGCTGAGTCAGAGCGTGGGCTGCCGCAGAAGAGCCCGCTGCCGGCAGCACCCGTCTGCACGGGGACCATGCGGCAGGAGGAGAGGGCTGCAACCAGGTTGCTCCCCATGGGAATCTCAGTCAGGCTCAGCTGTGGTCATAGTTGCTGGCCCTGTGGCTGCACTGGCCTGGGTTGGCTGGGACAGAGCAGAGATGCTACTGGGAGGCGGCCACGAGCAGCCACAGCTCGGAAGCTGGAGGAGAAGCGCGTGATGGTTACCCTGACAGCATCCCAATGAGTAACGAGAAGCAGATGAGCCACCGGCTGAGCTGAGCAGTGAAAATCATTAAAGAATGAGGAAAGAAATATCCGGAGGAGAAGAACAGATTTTGTTCAGCGGAGGCCAGCTGGGCCTCTCTGGAGATAGTGAGGGAGATGGTAGGGGGGTCCCCCCTGGGCTGTGCATTGCTTCTCCCCCCAGCACCCCATAACCACCCGCACCTGGGGGAAGCTCTGCTCTGCACTACCAAAAAAATTAGAAATAACCCATGCAAGGGCCTCATCCTGCCCTGAAAGGTGCTGAACCATTGGGGTGCAATGGGGGGCACCCCACATCAGGTGTTCCTGCTGCCCCTTGGGAAAGCAGGCACAGTGCCACAAGTCAAAGCCTGCAGAAAAGCTCAGAGAGCTCAGAGCCCTGTCCCAAACAGCCTGTCCCCACCACCCGCAGCCCAGCCCTGTCCCCTCTGTGACTCACCATCCGAATCAATGCTGTTCAAGGCAGTTGGAGGGATGATGGACACTTTGTACTGGCCCAGGGGGCATCTCTTGCCAAATTGCTCCTTGCAGGCACTGTGAACCTGGGGATACATGCATAAGCAAAGCTGGGGATGCAGGACCAAAGTCCCCAGCCTCAGTTTCCCCAGCAATGCACACAGGAGGGGCAGTGCTGCCAGTGCTGCAGCTGGGGGGACAGGGATGGACACATCCTTACAATTGCCTTGCACCATAGACACCGCCAGTCCTGCAGCCTCCGGACACTGCCGCAGGTGCGGTCGCAGACAGCACAGCGTGCGCTGACAGGCAGGTTCCCTTCCAGCCACTGGTGAGGCATGGCCACCTGCAGAGAGGGGAAGTTGCCAAGGGTGCATCACCCCTGCCACCACCCCACACTTGGGGGACAGTGACATGGGCCACCCCACCCCCCAGGCACCACAGAAGCGGTGGGCAGGGGACGATACCCACAGCAGGGCAGGGCAGCCCTGGGACCTCTCCTGTGCCCTCCCAGCCCCTTGCAGCCACCCAGGCATGGGGCAGGACAGGGGTGTCCCCAGCGAATGTTTGGGGGTGGCCCCACTTGGAGGGCAGTAAGGGATCCCGATGCTGGGTGGCAGAGGAGGTGTCCACAGGCCATGTCCCCACAGAGCCAAGCCTGGAGGCCACACAGTGCAGGGGAGAGCTGGGGGCCACGGTCCCCCCTGCTCCCAGCTTGGGCACAGCAAGGTCAGCTGTGCTGGTGGCTCTGTCCTGCCAGGGTCCCCCCACGGGGACTCCCCTGCTTACCCCATCCTCATCCTCGATGATATCAGTGCCAATGGAGGCCAGGGTTGTCCACTTGCAGTTGTTGGTGGCTCTGACAGCGCAGCGCTTGTGTGCCTTGAACTTGCAGACTGTGCCGGGGAGGAGCAGGGACAGTCCCCATGGGATGCACAGCCCTGATCCCCTGTCCCTCCACCGCTGGTGACACTGCAGTCCCGGCGGCCGGTGGGCATCACCCCGCACCCCTCCTGCTCTGGGCCAGCCGGGGAAAGGGTCCCCCAGCCCACCCCCCAGCCAGACCCCAGTGCTGACCTTCACAGGAGAGGCCGTGGGAGGTGACCCCCGGCAGGGCTTCGCGGCACACGTTGCAGAAGGTGGGGCGGGCATGGGAGCAGGCGTACCAGTTGTGCATGCCTGAGAAGTGCTCCATGTTGAACTGCGTGGCCTGCTGGGGGGCACAGCCCTGCCCCATCAGTCCCCTGAGACCTCCAGATGGCATCCCACCCTCCTACCCCCCCCAAGGCCACCTGGCCCCACTCCTGATTCCTGCCCTCCCCACAGGCTGTGCTGAAGGCAGCAGCTCCTCTCCGGCAGTCAAAGTGTCTTCGGGATGACCCCCGGCTCCAGAGTGGTACCCGCTCACTCACAGCCCCCCGCCCATGTCACCTCATGGATCTCCCACTTCTGGACAGATTTCAGGGCACTGATCCAGTCCTCCATCTCCTTACGGTTCTCCGCACACAGGATGAGCTTCCGGAATGGTGTGATCACCTGCAACAGCCACAGTCTCCATGTCCCCTTGAACGGACACCCCGCAGCCAGCCAGCCCCGAGGAGAGCAGCGTCCAGAAAAGCCTGGCACATAGTGGGGTGTCCCACAGCTCTGTGGGAGGGAATGGGCTGGGGTGCCTCCCCACAAGGTGCTGAGGTGGAGAAGCAGGGTGGGCAGCCCCACACTTCCCTCACCGTGAAACTGTTGTTGATGTTCTTGGTGCTGGTCTCAGCCACGCTGGCATCAGACAGGTCCACCTCATCAAAGATCAGGGACTGTGGGGGAGAAATCGGAGCCCCAGTCTACCCCAGGCAGGGATTTCAGGCTCCTCCCCAGGCTTGGAAGCTCAAGCCCCCCGAGCTGAGCATGCTGGAAGCCCCCTCCCCAGCCTACCTTGGCATCCTTGGCATAATAGAGTGTTCTGCCCCGCAGCTTGAAGTATCGCCTCTTCCACCTCTGGAAGGAGCTCGTCTGCTTCAGCAACAGCCCCTCCTTCACGCTCTTCTGCAGAGACCACAGAGTCATGAGCTCCCACAGCCCCTGGAGCCCCAAAGCCACCCCCCTCCTCTGGTGATGCCTGACCCTGAGTCCCCAGGAGCTAAGTGGTGCCCAGAGCATAGATGGGACATCCTGGGGCTCACATTGTGCTGGACGTAGCACGGTGACTGATCTCCATCACCTGCCATACCCTGGCCATTGGGCACTTCATGTGTGGTGGCTGGAGGCCTCTAGCAGCACCGAAACACCGCTTCTGGTCACCTCCTCTCCATCCCCAGAGCTTTGTCCAGGACAGCCTGGACCTGCTGCAGCTCCCCAGAACCCAAGGGCAACGCTGGATCCAGGAGAGCTCCTTCAGAGGACACCGATGGCCCAGAGCCACCAGGACTTGCACTGGAGGTGGCACTGGGGAGCAGGCAGACAGGATGTGGCCAGCCCTGCCTGGCACCCACAGCCACTGGAGGGGACAATGTGGGGACAAGGGCAGCCCACGGGAAGCAGAGCGTCTCCTCGTAGTGCAGCACATCCCTGCAGCCCGGCCGCCCAGCCCCTGCCATCCTCGATCCACAGCACCTGCCAATATTTACCCTCCTTGCAGTGGTGTTTACAAGGCTCAATTAATTAGTGTTTGCAATGCGGCCACGAGCCTGTGCCGTGCGGGGTGGAAGAGATGCTCTGGCACTGCCTAATCTTTGATTGTATCTTCTTTAAGCACCGCCAGCAGCCCCATTCAGCTGCTCCTCTGCAATTAGCCGCAACAGCGGTTGTATCAGATGCCGGCACACAACGACAAGGCACATTTAACGGTGAACTAGCACCAGGCAGGGAGGGCATCGTGAGAGAACCGCGGCCCTGGGGCTCCATGATCAGTGCCCGCCCGAGTGCTGCAAGCAGTGGCACCTAGGCACGCACCCACCTGCAAACACACCGACCCCTGCCCTCAGTGCTCACCCACTGCCCCACGGCTCCAAATGAGATGGCCAGAGCACCTGGAGTAGCAGGAGCCTCCAAGATCACAAAGAAGCCAAAACCTCACCTGGGGTACTCCGTGAGCCTCAACACTCCAATGCCTGACCCCTCCCTGAGCCCCCCAGGGCACATACCAGGATGTCTCTGGCTCCCTTCCAGCTTGCAGTCCCGAATTTGGAGAGTTTTATGCCTTTATCTCTCTCTATCAATGCTTTGCGCCCCCAGGACTGGTTGGTCCCCATGCAGCCTGGGAGTGTCGGGCACAGGTCCAGACAGGCTTGGTGTCCCCAGGGCCAGCACCACCGCGTCCCCTCCCCAGCCTCTCATCTGCCTGAGCACACAGAGATGTTGAGCCCAAAGCTGCCCTGAGCCCAGGCTGTGACACAGCCAACAAGGGCAGCATGGGTGGTCCTGCTGCACCCCCTAAATCCACAAACAAACCGTGTACCTTAGCAGTCCCTGCCCCACGTCAGGACGGGACAGGGCAGGGTCCTGCCACAGCCAAGTGGGATCAGCCACAAAGGCCACTTCCACCACGTCTCGCTGCTTGCAGTGGCTGCAGGCACGGGCTCTGGGTTTGCTGAAATCATTGCTTCTGCTGCAAAGGACAAGCAGCGTGTGACAGCAAGGAGCGGCGTGGGGAGCCCATGATGGTGAGGAGCAGAACATGATGGCAAGGAGAAGGAAGAGGAGCCAGGTCCCTGACGGTGGTTCAGGGCTAACGCAGCAGAACCAAAGCCAGCGAAGCAGCGGGTGCTCAGCTCTGCCTGGCTCCAGGGACACCTCCTGGCAGGATTTGGCCAGGAAGGCTGCTGGGGGGATGGCATCCCCTACTGGGAGGGGCCGGAGCTGAAACACCCCCAGCCCATCCTGCTGCAGCCACTGCAGCAATTCCTCCTGGCAGCCAGTGGCTACAAGGCATCGCACAGCCCCAGGGTGTCACAGCCCCCGCCATTTCGGGGACGGAAACACTGCTGCCAACATTATGCCAGTCTCAGGCTAGGGCAGAGCCTGAAAGGCAGAGCCCCCCACCATCTCCACCATGACACCCATAAGAGTTTTACAACACACAGAGTGCCGTGGCTATGGGGGCCGTGCCTTAGTTTCCCCCCACTGCATACTAACTCACCACCAGCATCCCAGAAACTCAGTCTCAGCTAGGTCTCAGCTGGTCTCAGCCAGGAGCACCCAATGCCACCCTGTGCCAGGAGCAGCTCCCCAGTGGCTCGGTGGCTTTGAGGCCCTGCTTTCAGGAGAAACTTAGGGGGAACCTGATGTCCAAGGCCACCAGCAGACCTGGCCTTGCCATGGGAAGCCATGCTGTAGTGGGCAGCATGGAGCAAGCCCGTCGTTTCCCCTTCACAACCAGGAAAGGGGTGGGGAGGGCAAAGGCGGGCACTGGGGCGAGTGGCAGTGGGATGTACCAGGGTGACATCGCCCCTGCCGTGCTGGTTCCCCCGCAGCCCCAGGGTCACCACAACAATACAGCCCCCCCATAGACAGAGACTACTAGGTACCTGATAGCACCCAGCAGCAGGAGCCACACACCCATTGTGCAGGGTAGGGGCTGCCTCCTCCTCCCGGAGAGCTTTCAGGGACATTGACAGCCCCCGGCCATTGCACAGCCCTGAGAATGGGGTGCCACCTGCACCCCAAACCGAGCCCTAGTCCTTCCAGTCACCCCAACCCCAGCTTTTCTGGCTGGCAAGCCCTAGCCAGTGCTGCAGGGAGTCACAGCGGAGCCAACACTGGCTCCATCCCA
The DNA here is from genome assembly GCF_001431845.1 of Calidris pugnax. Classification (NCBI taxonomy): domain Eukaryota; kingdom Metazoa; phylum Chordata; class Aves; order Charadriiformes; family Scolopacidae; genus Calidris; species Calidris pugnax. Next base: position 110,207 of record NW_015091028.1, on the reverse strand, counting down.
GAAGGAGCAGCAGTGACATGGTGTGACGATGCCCAGAGAGATATGCCCAGTCACCAGCCCAGGGCTAGCTCTGCCCCAGCCCTCTCCTGCCCCATCTTGGGGGCCCTCCCTGCTCCCTCCAGCCTGGGGGGCTCCACATCACCTGGGATGTGCCTGGCACCAGGGGTCCCGGAGAAGCAGGGTAGGGAGGCCAAGGCAAGCACAAAACCACTCAGGGTCCGCAGAGAAACCACGACCTCCAGCTCAGCCACAGCTGATGGAGGGCAAGTGGCACCAGAGCCTCAGAGGAAATACAGATAAAAATAGCCCTGGGAGGATGGCCAGCCACCAGCAATGTGCCCTGCCAGGACCAGGCTGGTCCCCAGGGGCCACCATGCCTGGGGAGGGCCAGGGAGGGCCCCCTTGCTCAGCACAGGCAAAGGGGCTTGAGGTGCACCCCGAGGGGACCCTCCAGGACCCCACCCTGAAATGATGGCTCTTGGCTCTTCCTTCAGCCCTAAAGCAGAGACACTGCTTTGAATCCCCACCCCACTCCCCCAGCTCTGCCACCGCCATCCCTGGGAAGAGCCCACAGTGCAGCCAGGTTTGACCACAGAAGAGGCGCGAGGGGTTTCCTTCTGGGATTGGTTTGGACAGCCAAGGAGCTGCTGGAGAAAAGCCAGGAAAGCCGAGTTACTCAGGAATGCTGGCATATATGGCTGGTGGGCATTGCACTGGCTGCCCACCCGGCTGGCAGCCGTGCACCGCTCCCAATGGGATCTGCTTGGCCCCATGGTGACACGATGCCTTGCTCAAGGAAGAGGAGGAGAGGGGACCAAACACCCGCCAACGCACCAACCTGCATTGCACCAACATCACCCCAGGCACCTCCTCCCGACGCCGCAGCCTGCCGGGAACATGCCAGGGTTTGGTTGGGCCAGAGCTCGTCCCCCTCCTGCACCAGCAGGTACCAGGAGAGCAGGAGAGAGCCGGCAGCACAGCAAACAGCCCGGTCATGGGGCTGGGGACCCTGTGGTCTGGAGTCAGTTGGAAACCTTATCAGGCTTTGCGATACGGCAGAGCTCTTCCGGGACCAGAGGACTCGGTGCCCCGGGGGTGACACAGCTCTGCAGGCTCAGATGCACTTGTGCTCCCCAAGGATGCAGCCTGCTGCCATTGCAGGACCTCAAAACCCCCTCTTCCCAGTGCTTGGGGGAACCTGGAAGGAGATTCCGGCACTGGTGCTGACATGCCATTACATGGTGCCATGAGGCATCCCTCAGGCCTTCAAAAGGGGACAGAGGATTAACAGGAAGGAGAGGAATGAGGGAAGCAGCCCCCAGAAGATGGGCGAAACCCCCCTACACCTCATCCTTCAGCAGTCACGACCTTCAGTTCCTTTTTAGAAATGAGCTCATGCTTCCCTATCTACAGCCACACCAGTGCCCGAGCATCCTGCCAGCAGGCATCCAACGCCAGCCCACCCCACACCAGCCCCCCACCTCGTGCCCAGGTACCACGGGCACTGCCACAGCTCTCCCCCCCTGCCCAGCCACTGACAGGCGAGAGTGGCGCTTGCATAATGGAAAATGTGAGCGGGGAGAGGGCAGCACATCTGAGAAACCTCACAAACATCCGGCTGGCGACACTGGGGCTATCTTTACACCCCAGGCACTGGTGCGGCGAGCCCTGATGAACAAGAGAAAGCCCAGCCTCCTCAGCACGGATGGTCCCCGGCAGCCTCGCTGTGCCCCGCTCTATGGTCCTTCTGCAGGGGTGACCCAGTGTCAGACCAGTCCCCTGGCCAGCCCCTTGCAGACCACATGCCACCGGGCTGGGAACAATGCAGGCACAGCCGGGGTGGAGATGAGCTTTGGTGTTAGCTGGCCACAGCATGACTGGGGCTGGCAGGGAATTCTGGGATGGAGTCTAGGGGTGTCACCTGGAGCTGCCCAGGACCATGGAGATACTCAACCCATGGGTTCTGAACATCTCCATGGAGGGAGACTCCACAGCCTCTCTGGGCAGCCCGTGCCAGTGCTTGGCCAATCTCACAGTAGAAAAAACTGTTTTCTTGTGTTCAGATGCAATTTCCTACTTTTTCATCTGTGCCCATTGTCCCATCAGGAGACACCACTGAAAAGAGCCCCATTCCCTCTTTGCTGCACCCTCCCCTTCAAATATCTATCCACATTGCCGAGGCCTCCTCCGGCCCCAGCCTTCCCCCCCCGAGGCTGAACATCCCAGATGTCCCAGCCTCTCCCCATACAAGAGATGCTCCAGGCCCTCACCAGTGTCAGGACAGGAGAATGCACTGCCCAGGAGCCATGTGCCACTCTCCCGCTGCAGGAAGGAGGTTTCCAGGCCTGGCCCCAGGGGCCCTACCTTGCTTTCCTTGTCTTTTTGCCAGGATCCATCCCTCAGCAGGCAGCCCTCCCCACAGCCAGGCCTCCCGTAGCACCCCTACATCCACATCCACTGCTCACCCCATCCCTGGGGCACCCTGAGCCTGCGGGGTGCCCAGTGCCTCCAGCAAAGACCAGGAGCACTCATCCCTCGGGGTACCAATAACCCCACTGACACCCCCCCAGCCCTCCAGGAGAATGCTGGCAGGTCCCTCACCCTCACCAAGTAGCTGTAATGTACCCCAGTACCAGGAATTCAGGAACATGATCCCCACTTCTAAATGGCAGACGAGCCATGCCCCTGCCCACCATGGCCATGCACATTGTGCCCACCCTGCGGGCAATGTTCCTGTCCCTGGCATGCACCCCCATGCCCCCCTTGCTGTCTGCACCCCCCCTGGCTCTGGTGCAAGAACCTCAGGACCAGTCACTTGCTGCAGCTCCTTGCAGACGGAGTCGAACTGAGCAGAGCTGCCGGATCACTCCCCGCCTCCGCTCAGCTGCCAGGAGAGCCCATGCCGAGGCAGCGCCTGGAGCCGAGTGCCCGGCCCACGCAGGCAGGATGTGTCGTGTGTCCCCCTCCCTTTTTCCAGCACCTCAAATGTCTTGATGCACCCCAGTGCTGGCACTGCCTCCTTCTCCCCCCTCCCTCCACGCCTGGCCCTAAGGGGACCAGTGCCAGTATGCAACACAGAGTCTCCATCCCACTCTGCCCCTGTGCTCCCAAAACACGGTGCAGGCAACCGACAGCCACCGGCCGCGGTGAGGAGGAGGAGGAGGGGGCGGCAGCAACACCCCATCCATCTTGGGGCCATTCAGGCCGGTGGGGGCACCTGTGCCTGGCAGCTGTCATTGTCACTGAGCACAATGGCCTCGCCGCCTCCGCGCCGAAGCCGGCACAAAGCGCCCCACAGGGCGCCCCGGAAATTACAGCCCAGAGAAAGCCAAGCTGGGGGTGTGAAGTGGGGAGATGTGATTGATGGGGAGGTTTGAGAAGGGGACGGGGAAACAGGCATTTGTGGGGGGGTGCTGGGAATGGGGAGCAGTGATCAGGAAGGATTCAGCAGATCCCAAATTGATCCTCACCTGTTCCTGTCCCCACGGGGCTGGTCAACACCCCACCGTGGGGGAAGCTGCCCACTCCCATCACCAAGGACCAGGGTCCCCCCAGTCAGTGAGGGTGAGCAGTGGGGCAGGGGTCCTGACGCTTCCTGGCTCCCCAACATGGCAAGCTCCTATAGACCCCCTCCAGCACCCCAGCCACCACCGATGGCCAAAAAATAGGCCAAGCACCCCCCACCGCTAACCCAGTTATCTCTCAAAAGCTGCAGCCCTGGCACTAGACTCTCCCTTACTCATTAACTGTGTGCTAATTAGGTACCTGCCCCAGTCTCTGGGGTGCAGGCAACGGTTCCCCACCCCCTCCATCCCAAACCCACAGCGGTAGCACAGGGGTGTTGAAGTGGCTCAGGAAGGTGCCTGCAGCTGTGGCCACGGCCAGAGGGACAGGCAGTACATGTGCCATGGCACGGCTTTGAGCCCGGGAGAGCCCAGCCTGGGGGGCAGCAGCAATTGCATCCCAAAATCCTCATGTCTGTAGGGGAGAAAGGAGTCCATCTGGCAAGGAGCCAGGCTGGCAAGTGCGGTCCTGCCCATCTGGACCAAGGCAAAGGAATCCTCAGGGAAAACCCTGAACCCCAACACTGAAAACACTTAGATTTGGGGAGGGGGAATGCACGCACGGCCCCCTCCCCTCCAGCACCAGCCCTGCCAGGCTCTTGGCCCTCTCTCCTCTCTCCCAACTCCGCAGGCATTAACCCAGCCATGTCCTTTCCACCTGCCCGTCCATCACATCACTTGCCTCCCCCAACATGCTGCCGGCATCACCTCCTGCATGGCTAATTGCCGATGCACGCAGTGGCAGCAGCAGGCAGGGAGTCGGCAGCTCAGCCTTTCTCCATGCGTGGCCATGGCAGGTCAGCCAGTGAGGCCAGACCTGCTGGCGGCACAGAGAGGCTTTGACGGCTGGGCTGGGGGCTCAGGGTGCACTTATGTCTCTGTGCTGCTGCTGCAAGACATGGGCACAGCCCAGCCACCCACCCTTTTCTCTTGGTTCCCTGGCACTGACAACTCACTGCAATATCCCCCATGCTCTACAGCATAGCAAACCCTGCCGGCACAGCAAATGCTTCATGGCAAACGCCAGTGGCTGCTGCCACCCCTCCAGGAGGGTGCTAAGGGCTCACACATAGCACTATTCGTCCCCAGCACCCTGCCCACTGTGCCCCCCACGCAGCACCCTGCACCCCGGCACAGCCCCTGGCACCCACCTGGCAGCCAGGTCAGAGAGGGCAGAGGAGGCGCCAGCTGCTCCAAAGAAGGGGAAACTGAGGCACATTCCTTGAGCAGACAGAGGGACTTGGCAAGAGCACCCCCCCAGCGCCGCCTGCCCTGGAAATGTCTCCTGCCAAGTGGGAAAACCCCACAGCACCAGGTTGGGAGCACAGGACTTCCGCACCCCTGGACAAACGCCCTTTGGCCCCCTCATGCCCATGTGCCAGACTTTGCACAACAGCCAGCTCTGGGCCAGTGGGAGGGGGGCCGGACCCAGCCCCCAGCTGCTCCCAAACCCAGCACAACGCCCCATCCCTCTGTGCCCCCAGCACCCAACTTCAGAGCCCTGGGGTACACCCCAGCTCCACAACGGCATCCCCCTGCCATGTTTTCTCAGCTGCTCTCCCTCACTTGGGGGGGAGTCTGGGGCTGGAAGCTGGCTGAGGGGGGGCGGTTCTGGCACAGCCCCACGGCAAGGGTCCGAAGCAGCCCCCGCCTGCCCCTCCAGCACTGCAGGCACTGTCTGGACTCACACCACCACCTCCTCCCCACAGCCAGTGGATGCAAAGGGACCACTCATCCAGCACGTCCTCCAGAGCATCCTCCCCGCATCATGTTCAGGTCTCTCCTCCTTAAAACATCCCCCACCAACCTCCTCCTCTTCCCACTTCCCACCTGGCCATTCAGCCTGGGTTATTTCTCCCTACACCTCAGGCAGGAGGTGCCTGGCCATTTCACTGTCCCCCACCTAGGACACCTACAGCCACCCACCCCTGCCTGGCCAGAAGGCACTGCACCCTGTATTTTTGTAGGTCCGACCAAAATAACTTCCTCTGAGCAAGCTGCACACACAAGCTGCCCTCACACCAACAGCTGGGAGGCAAAAGAGTGTCATATCCAACCTCAAAGGTGTCCCCATCCACCCAGCACACCATGGGGGACAGGATCTAGGGAAGGCTGCAGGAGCCTGGCACAGCCAAATTTATCTGGGGTGCCGGGAAAGATGCTGGCTCCATTTTGCCACCCACCCAGCCCCACATGCGTGCTGCCTGCAGTGGGTTGCGGGATCCCAGGAGCCTACAGCACAACGACCCTAAATCTTACTCCCAGAGCATCCGTGAGGCGGAGCCTTCCTGAAAGAACCCCCTTTCCCCTGGGGCAGGCGGGGACAACCCAGAGGATCCAAACGTGGGATGAAGACAATTGAGGGGGGGGATCTGGGTATGGGGCCAGAGCCCTGTTATCACTGTCCCGGGCACTGGCTGGGTTGGGTCTGCAATCGGCAAGTGCCTGGCACTGATTTACACCCCAGAGCAGACGAACCCCCACCACCACACCTTCTCTTCAGGGACTCCCCCACACTGGCCAGCCCCTCGCCCCAGGCCCCCACGCCCCTGACCTTGCTCCTCATCTGCCCCGAGGTGGACACCTTCCGGATGAGCTTGTGGGAACTGTCCTCCTGCTCGCCCTCGCTGTCAGATGACTCCTCGCCGCCCGCCTCAGGTGAGATGGGTGCCAGCTTTTCCGAGTCCAGGGATGACACCGATTCCCGGGTCTTCCTCAGGAACAGGTCCCCAGGCACCAGCTTCTCGGCCATATTCCCACCCAGTTTGGCTCAGGGCTCCGCCGCCTCTGTAACAGCCCTGGGAGGACAAGGACACAAAGGAGTGGAGGAAGAGCCCTGACAGGGGGTGCATGGCCCCTCACCCTCTATGGCTCAGCCAGCCGGGAGGTGCAATCCTGGAAACCAGAGGGGATGGCGTGTCTTCACCCAGGAATGCCGCTCAGGCTTCCTTTGGCTTCCTTGCAGGCAAAGTTTCCTTCCTTGCCTTTTTTCGGTGTCCCAACTCTTCCTCACCCTGCCTGGCATCCCAACGCTGTCCCTTGCTGCGCCACAGGAGGCTTTGGCTACCCCTCACCCTGCCATTGGGGTGCACCTCCCCTGCCGCAGCCTGCACCCCCCCAACTCTGGTGCCCGTCCCCAGGGCGCCGGGTGGGGCAGGGGGAGCGAGGGGGTCTCCATGAAAAGCAGCAGCTGCCTCCCTCCATCCGCCCCGCTCCGGGAGCCGGGAAGGGCTGGGAGCATCTCCCGGCCCCGCGCAGCTGGGGCGCCGGTCCCGAGCAGGTGGCTGCGGGTGGGGTGGGATGGAGCGGGGGGCGCGGGGCTCCTTGCACGCGGGGGAGCCATCTCCCCACGGCATCCTTGCCCGCCCCGAAGGCTATGGGCCGCCTGGGGCGGGGGGGGG
>NW_015091028.1:89633-102804 GCF_001431845.1 Calidris pugnax | reverse complement strand
CGGCCCACGCACGGCCGGGCACGCGGGCAGGCGGGCACCCGCACCGCGCGCGGGCGGCGAGCGACCACCGGGCACGGGCGGGGGGGGCCCCGCACCGCCACCGCGCACATACGTCTGTAAATGCCCACACATGCACGGGCGTGGGAGAGCACATGCACGGGCGGGCACAGCCCCAGCATGGGAGGGAACATGCACCACTGCCGTGCACATATGTGTGCACCTCCCACACGTGCACGGGTAGGCACGGCCCAGGCATGGGGATGCACATGCACTGCTGCCATGCACATATGTGTGCACATGCCCACGCACAGGAGAGCACACACGCTACCCCCATGCACATATGTGTGCACTGCCCACATGGGCAAGGGCATGCAGATGGATGGCACAGGTGAGCTTACATGCTGTGGCCATGCACGTATGTGTGCACATGCCCAAGCACGCATCAGCATGCACAGCTCAGGCACGGGTGACCACATGCACCACCTCCATGCAACTGTAAGTGCATATGTATGTGCATGGGTATGCCCAGGCACAGGTGAGCACACACACCAATGCCTCCACACACTTGTACACACTCACGCATGCACACAAGCTATAGGAGCTGGACACGTGCACTCACAGCCCAAAAAGACGCCCGTGTCCTGGGCTGTATCCCCAGCAGTGTGGCCCCAGCAGGGCGGAGGGGGGATTCTGCCCCTCTGCTCTGAGGAGAACCCCCTGCAGTGCTGTCTCCAGCTCTGGGGTCCCCACCACAAGGAAGACATGGGGCACAGACAGACACATGTGTGTCCCCCTCCCTGTGTGCGTGCAGCTATTGGTATGCGTGGGCTTGCAGAAGTAGCCCTGCCCATACACACTCACACACATGTGCACAGATTCACCCATGTGTGCTTACCTGCCTGTGCATTTGCTCACCTGCATGTGCACACGTGTGTATGCATTCACATGTGCACACCACACACATGTGGACACATTCACCTGCATGTGTGTTCATTCACATGTGCAGTCACCTACCACTAGTGCTCGTGCTCCCCGGCATGGGGCTGTGCTTCTCCCTCTGCACATGTGTTCACATGTATGGTGTGTACTCACCTGTGTGTGCGCTCACATGTATGTGTGTGCATTCATCTGTCTGTGTGCATGGTCATTTGTTGTGCTTACACTCGTGTGCCTGCATTCCCCTGTGTGCGCATGTGTTCCCCTGTGTGCACTGACCTGCACGTGCCTGCATTCCCCCATGCAGCCAGGTGTTCACACTTGGCACGCTCTCAACTGTTCATCTAAATGCTTCTGTGTGCATGCATGCCTTTACCCTGGTGTGTGCTCACACATATTCACACACACTCACACACACTCACCCCTGTGCACATGTGCTCACCTGCACATGCATGGGCTCATATGCAAGCATCCCTCCATGTTTTCATGCTAACACGCACGTGCATGCACTCCAGCACATGTGCCCATCTACACACATGTATGCTCACATGCCCCCCACACTCATGCCCCAACACGTGTGCGTGTGCTCACAGCCCCCTGCACTCATGTCCCCAGGTGCGTGCGTGTGCTGGGGCCACCCAGTGGCGTGCTCTGCCTTTGCACCGCGACTGCCCCCACACTCCCCAAGGCCATGGGGCTGCCATGCCTGGGCACGAAGCCCTCAGTGCCCTGACATAGGGAGGGTGTGCCAGGCCCCTCTCCGTGGCACCTGGCTGGCACACAGAGGCCCTGGGGAAGGCATTTGGCCAGCAAGGGAACAGTGGCTGTGCCCGCCCACGCCTCCTTGCCATGCTGGGGTGGACCAGGGCGCCTCGCAGCCAGCTCAGCAGCAGCAAGCACCATGCCACACCCCTCTGACACTGCCACCTGCACTGGGCCATCCCCTTCCCAGTGCCCCCCCAGACATTCTGGCAGCGATGCTATAGCTGTGAGTGCCAGGTACAATACCACAGCCATCACCTAAGTGTTATGCCCTTCCCATGCACCCCTGGGGAGGGGTCCAGGCACGGCCCCTGCCCAGACCTAGCCTGGTGGCACTGGGTGCAGAAAACCCTCTGCCCACAGCTGCACCCCAGGTGCCTGCAGTGCCACAGGGGCATTTGTGGTCACCAGGGCTCAGCTCACCCCAGCTGCAGCATCCCCCAGCCCCGGTGCCACTGGCTGGGGACACAGGCACAAACCATACACCAGACAGAACGCAGACAGTTGTGCAGCTGCTGCTGCTCCTTTAGTGTGAGAGAGGCACAAGGGCACAAGGCAAGGCATGGGCACTGGTACACCCCCCTGGTGCTGAGGAGGGCTGCCGGTCCCCCCCAAGAGCAGCATGTCCCCCCGCTCCTAGTGGGTGCAGTCTTTGGTCCTAGCAGTGTACCCGAGCAGGCACAGGGGTGGCTGAGACAGGGGACATGCAGGGGACCCCACTCCTGCCAGGCACCATCCCAGGGCAGGGCTAGGCAGGTGTGGGGTGTAGTGTTCAACGGGCTGGGGGAGCCACAGGAGGAGCAGGGGGGCTGCTGCAGTGCCAAGGGGCTCCCTGGACCCTGAGGCTCGGGCCCACCCTGCTTCCCCAAAAATGCTTCCCCCACCCCACCCAAAGCTGCTCTTCGTTGCGTGAAATCCCTGTGCAAAAACAGCATCAAGGTGCCTGCCCATCCCATGGGGACAGACAGTGGCACGGTGGCAGAGCAACCCAGGGTGAGGCCAAAGTGCTATTTGGGGCTGCAACGATACAGAGGACCAGGACAGATGCCCTGTTTCGTCCTTAGCATGCTTTTTTTCTCTATTAATCCTTCCTGGTGCCAGGGCAGAGGCTGGAAGCAAGGGCTGGATGAGGCCGGGTGGTCCCCGTGCCCACAGCACCAGTGGCTACAGCTCCCAGCACCCCGTGCCCTGGCAGGGCACCATCCCGGGGGCACCCACTGCAGTGTACCCTAGAAGAGGGTTGCACAGCAGCCACCAACACCCACCTTGGCCCCCCACAGTGGCTGGGGACAGTGGTGAAGGGGTTAAGGTCCCGCTGGCCAGGGCCATTGTTTTGGACACAATGGAGAGGAAGAGGATGCCTGGGGCCAAAATTCCTCCAGCTCCCACCGGACAGATGGACAGAGGTGGACAAACAGACATGACGGAGGAGGAGGACAGTTTAACCCTTCCAGGCACCGTGTGGGGATGCCCCGGGGCAGCCAGGGGATCTTTAAGGCACATGGTGCAGCACAGGCTGCGGGACAGGCACTGCTGCAAAGGGACCCCCACAAGCACAGAAAGATGGGGGGTGGCAGGATCCGTCCATCTGGTTCTGCTGGGCCACAGGGTGCTAGGCGGCCATCAAGCCCAGGGCAGGTCTATGGCAGGACGCCCCCTGCCAGTGCCTGGACTGGCACCCCCTCCCCTGCTTGGTAAACAGGAAAAATAAATAAAAGGCAGGGTCTGGACAGACGGACGGATGCAGGGAGAGCCCCTGAGGGGACGGATTCACTTTGGCAGCAAGCTGGGGCCATGGCCAGGGTCCTGGGGGGAGGCTGGGCAGGGGGGCTAGCAGCCCTTGGGGGCCTGGCCAAGGCTCTCGCGGAGGCAGCGGAGCTGCTCCTGGCCCAGCTTGATCTTCTCCTCCAGCTCCCGCTGCTCGGCAATGAGGGCTGACTTCATCTTGACAAAGTGCTGGTAGTCCTGGAGGTGCTCGGCGGGCAGGTACCGCGCCACCATGGCGCCCACTGCCTCCTCGCGCCGCCCCACGTGCTCCTTCAGCTCCTTGGCGTCCTCCAGCTGTGCTGCCAGCAGCCGCCGCTTTTCCCGCAGGGCCACCTGCAGGCAAGACAGGTGGCGTTGGCAGGGTGTCCCACATCCCAAAATCCTGTGGGTGCCCCCCTGCCCCATGCCCACCTTGTCCTCAGTGGGAGCGTGTGGCCCCAGGCTGTCGAGGGCAGTCTCCACACGGGCCAGGCGCCCCGAGAGGGAGAGCAGTAGGTTGACCACCTTGTCCAGGTCACCCACAAAGAGGCGGTACTTGTCAAACTCCCCCGGGGTGCAGAGGGCTTGCAGGCGGGCAGCCACATCCTCACCCAGTGCCCCATTGGCGCTGATGTCCTCCTGCAGCCCCCGCTGCGCCTCCTGCAGCACCGCCAGCTTGCGGCTCAGGCTCTCAATCAGCTGCAGCTGCCGGAGAGAAGGGGTCAGGGGCAACTGGGGACACCCCCTGCTGGGACTGGGGGATTGGCACATGGGTGCAGGTGTGCCATGCTGCATGGGACTCAGACTGTGAGCATCTGGTAATGCCCCCAGTTCCCATGAGCTACCAGCAACACTCCCAATCCCTCCGAGCACCAGGCAGTCTCAGTCCCCATGAGCTACCAACAATGCCACCAGTTCCCACGAACACACACTGATGCATCTGGTCCCCCCAAGCACCCAGCGATGCCCCCCGTCCCTGTGACCACCTGGCAATGTCCCAGTCCCTGCAAGTACTGAGCAATGCCCCTGGTCCCTGTGAGCATCTGGTGATGCCCTTGGTTCCCACAAGCATTTGGTGACATTCCAAGGCCCACAAGCACCTGACAACACCCCAGCTGCTCACATGCATCTGGCAATCCCAGTAGTCCCTGTGAGCACCCAGTGATGTCCTGGTCTCCGTGGGCACCTGGTGATGCCCCAAGTTCCCATGAGCAACCAGCACTGCCTCAGTCCCTGTGAGCATCCAGCAATGTCTCCAGTCCCCGCGAGCACCTGGAGATGGCAGAGAGGAACCCCGAGGGCATCATCCCCAGCAGTACCTTCTTCTCCACCAGCTCGCGGTCGACATCCTCCTCCTCCGAGCTCCCCTCCACCACCTCCGGCAGCTCTTTCACCTTGCCGAGTGGCTCAGCTTTGCCGGCTGCCACGCCATAGTATGCCGGGTAGGCAGTGGAGCTGGCAGCACTCCCAGGGGGCGGCGAGATGGGCTCAAAGCCCTGCCTGTGGGAACAGGGGCTCAATGCCGCAAGCGGTGGGTGCAGCCTGTCCTCGGCATGGCGCCCAGTGCTTCACCAGCCCTACCTGTCCTGCACCAGGGCCTCCAGGGGCCAGTCCTGCTGGAAACGTTCCCGCCAGGCCTGCCGCTCCCCTGCCACCAGCAGCTCGCCCATCACCTCGGTGGTGGGGCCAACATGGGCCAAGGGGGCCAGGATGCCGGCCAGGGAGTGGTCCCTGCCTGCCAAATCCCACAGCAGCTCCTCCGAGCCCATGCGGTGGGGCTGCGGCTGGTCCCCTTGGCAGCTCACATCCTCTGTTGCTCCAGGGCTGGGCTCGGGTGCTTCAGGGGTGGTGGGGCCAGGACCACCATGGAGGGGCAGGGAGCACTCACCCACCCCACGGGGGGCAGCCCAGCCCTGCTCCTGGTTCCAGCTGAGCCTTTGGGGCTGCTCCTCCATCTCCCAGAGGTGCTTCGCCTTTGGCCGCTCCTCCCCAGCCCCTGCAGCCCTGCTGACACCCGCCCAGGGGCACTCACATCAGTTCCCGTCCCCACCCGCCCAGGCCACCCCCAGGGAAAGGTCAAGGACACCCCTCATCCTGAGAAAACCCCACAGCACATCCAAAGGGGTGGATTAGGAGGTTCAAAGGCCACATGGCCCCAAAAGCTACCCTGTGCCCAGGCTGTGCATGCAGCCCCGCTCCCATCCCCAGCGCCGCAGCGGTACTTGCCTGCAAATCTCGGCGCTGCCAGCATCGGGCTCAGGCGTCCTGTGGAGCGAGCTGGGGGGCTCAGGTCGGGGCCAGGCGCCCGGCGGGGCAGGAGGGCGAGCGGTGTGGCCCCGGGACCGGCCCCCCTGCTCCCCGGTGAGGCTCTGTGACCGCTCACGCACGGCCTCGGCGATGCTGCGGGTCGGCACTGGGGTGGCGGTGAAGGCAGAACCATGCCCAGATCCATCTGGCAGGCGCTGGGACATCCGGTGCTGCCTGTACTTCTCCCAGTTGGGGGGAGGCGGGCGGGGAGGTGGGGGGCCCTTTTTTTTTGGGACACCAGCAGGGTCCAGCTTGGCACGGAGAAGGTCCCTGCGGTCGTGGCCCCGGGGGCTGGCAGGCTCCAGGTTGAGGTGGCTCTCAGAGAAGGCTCTGCCCCGCAGCGGGCGGTGCAAGGGCTCTGAGGGACTCTCAGGGGAGCGGGCCAGGCGGTCACCATCCCATGAGAGGTCGTGTGTGGATGTGGCCCGGTAGCAGGGTGGCCACTCTGTCTCTGAGCTCTCAAAGCAGGGGCGGAAGGGGCCAAGCCTCGAGAAGCCCAGTTGGTAGTGGGAGAGCTCACTGGGGAGAGAAGGAGGCACCCATCCCCGTCAGTCACCCCCCCAACAGTTCATGCCCACCCCTGCCTCAGTTTCCCCAGCTGGAGTCACCCAGCCCCACTAGTGGGGGAAGCCTGGACTCCCCCGGTGTCCTTGCACTGGGCACAGCCCCCCAGAGATGCCCCCTAGCCCCCACAGGATGAGTAAGGAGGGACCCACCCACATCCCCCCATGCACGTCCTCCCACCCCCAAGCCCCACTTGGTCATGGTGGCCTGTGCACCCACTTCACAGGGCACAACGTGGCTGTGCCCACGGCATTAAGGGAGGCACTTTGTACATCACCAACTAAAATCACACTGGTCCCCACGCCCCACTGGTGGAGGTCCTTCCCAAGTGGCATGCACATCCTGGCACCCGGCGTGGGCTCACCTGATGGACTGGCTGGCTTTCCTGGTGACTGCTGGTGGTTCCCACTCATCCAGAGGAAATTCCTGTGTGGGGGAAGGAGAGAGAATGTGAAAGCGCAGTCAGCATCCCCTTCCCCAGCACCCTCAAACCATCCCTGTCCAGGCACAGGAGGCATGCAGGGCGTCTGCAGGACCCCCCCATGGGGCAGTATCCTTCACCCCAGCCCTGGGGGTGCACTCTCTGGGGGTGCAACGTAGTGCCAGTGCTGCTGTCCTGGGGGGGTGGTTCACTTACCGGGGCGAAAGCTCTCCGGGGTGGCCAGGCATCACTCTCCTCCCGCCCAGGACGGGGGGCTGGGCAGCAGCAGTCAGGGCAGCGCACCCAGGGCTGGGGATGGCAGCGGCATGTGTGGCTGCGGGGCAGCGGCGGGGGCCCCAGTTCTCCCCCACAGTAGTAGCAGGGCTCAGGGCGCAGGGAACCCCCACAGGGGTAGGAGAAGCCCCGCAGGTACTCCAGCTCCCCTGGCCTGCCCAGAGGCTTGTAGCAGGGAGGCTGCTCCCGGCAGCACTCGGCGTAGGGGCTGGCAGAGCCAGGGCGGCCAGCCGAAGGGGATCCATAGGGCTGGTCAATAGAGAGGCGGCGGGTGTCCCGGCGCTCAGGGGGCTGGAAGGCACTAGGGTCACTTGCCGGGAGCTTGCCATGCCGGGGTGGCACCAGCCTGCTGCTCTCCTCGAAGAACCGTCGACGATCGGCAAAGGGCAGGAGGACAGCCTCATCGCTTCCCTGCGGCGGGGAGCTGGTGGCCGCTGGCCCCTGGCTGTAGCCCTCCAGCTGGCTGGGGCTGGGCGAGTGCTGCTGCTGCAGCTTCCGCTCCGGAGACCAGCGCCAGCGCCCCCGGCCCATCGGCACCACCCGCTCAGGGGATGGGGGCCCTTTGGGGACTGGCAGTGGGTCAGGCGTGGGGATACCCCGGTCCCCCAAGTGGCTGGGGTTCCTGCCATCCTTGCTCGGTGCAGGGCTGAGACGCTCAGCTGGGGTGCAGGGTCTCTCTGCCGGCACGCTAACCTCAGGTGGCTCATCTGCCTCCTCCACAGGCTCCTCGCCCGGTGGCGGGGCACCGGGACCCCGGCTCTTCTGCAGCTGAGCCTTGCGCCGCTGTATCTCATTGCGCAGACTGGTGGCAAAGCGGTCGCTGCGGCGGCGCATCTGAGCAGAGCGGTGGGGAGGGCCCCCAGCCCGCCGGCCCCCCACCCGGCTCTCCTCCTCTGCTGGCCCCTCGGTGCTGCGTGCTGGGCTGGACCCTGGCCCATCCTGCCCACAGGCTCGCTGTGGCTCAGGGCAGCAGTGGCAGGGTAGCAGGCGGTGGCACGGTTCTGGGCAGACAGGGGGGTCCTGGACAGCCCCCACAGACTCCGTCCGGCTGCCCTCAGGGTGCAGCGGGGAAAGGGTCCAGCGGTGCCCGTCAGGGGCCGGCGAGGCTCGCCCACTGCTGGTGCCCACCTGGAGAGAGCGGAGCTGGGAGGCCAGCAGCTGCTCAGGAGCACTGTGCCGGTGCAGCGTGTGCCCCTTGAGTGGAGAGAGCAGTGGGTTGTCACCCACTGCCGCGGCACCTGGCACTCGTTGCACGCCACCATCAGGGTACAGCTGGTTTCCAGGCTCCGCGCTCTCCCCCCCAGGTGGCTCAGCTGGGCACCGCTCCGAGTGGGAGCTCAGCATGTAATACTGGTCAGCAGAGAGTCGGTCCTTCATGGGGTGCGGCACCAGTGTCCTGCTGCCTGCTGCCTCCGCCTCCCCGTCCCGTTGGCAGAGGAAGGTGTCGGAGATCCACCGGCCCTTGGCATGCAGCATGTCTGCTGACACTGGCACCCGGCGCCTGTCCCCTCCTCCAGATGGGGCTGCCCGCAGGCTGTCCCTCCTGACAGGGGGCTGGGGAGGCATGGGTGCCCGCCAGGCCTCAGGGTGCCGGCTGGTGGGCAGCTCGGTCCCCGTGGTCAGGTAGCGCCCATCAGTGGGCTTGCAGGGGCCTTGGAGGCTGGAGTCAACAGAGGCAGCCTCCTCGGGACGGAGGGAGAGGGCACAGTCGGAGGCGATGGAGCTGGCGGAGAAGGAGCTGTAGGCCGAGTCCCGCTTGCTGTGGTACATGACCTGGTCAACGGGCGAGGGGTCCCCTTCATAGTAGGCCTGGCCGGGCTGGTCCAGGCTCTCCATGCTCCCGATGGAGCTGCTCCGGTCGGTGCTGCAGTGCCGGGACAGCGGGTTCCACTGCAGGGACAGCTCGCTGCCGCCCGGCCCCACGCCAGCGTTAGGGGCGCCTGCCACCCCCCACCCAACTCCCCACCAGCCCCTCCAACAGGCACGAGATCCTGGGCAGCCAACACCCCACCACCACATACACCCCTCCAGGGACAGAGGGGCACAGGCCAGCACAGCCCCAACCTGCCCCTCACTGCCAGGTTTGGGGACAGCACCAAGGCTGCCCTGGCACTGGCAGGAGGAGGGGGGACCGGGACACAGGGCGTGTATGGCTCCGGCCACTGGGGACCTGCCAGCTCTGGCAGGGGGGGCACAGGGACTCGGCAGCTCCTGGTCGGCGCCGGGGGAGCCACCGCCCCTTCCTGCCAGGATCTGGCGAGTAAACAGTCAGGGGAAAGGGCAGCGCGGCAGCAGGATGGGGGGGATACGCAACAGCAGCCTGGGGCGAGCATCCACCCTGCACTCCCCAGCCCAAGGGCGGGCCCTGTCTGCCCCCTCTCCCCTTGCACGGTCCCAGGGATGCCCCAGGAGTGGGTTGGGGGTCTCACCTGACATCACACCCCGAGGGCCAGGAGAGGCTGAAGGCGTCAGCGGGGCAGTGCATGGTGGGGGCGTCGGGGCGGCTTTCGGCGAGCTTGGCCACGTGCCAGGAATGGGGCCGGAGGACGGGCACGCTCCTCCTGCCAAGAGCAACAGCGGGAGAGGACAAGAATGGGGAGGAAGCCGGGCCGAGGAACCGGGGCTGAAGTCACTTCCTACAGGGCTTCCTGTCCCCCCAGGCCAGCACTCACCCAAGGGGGACTGCGGCAAGGAGGGTCCAGCCCTGCCTGGCGCCGGGCAAGGGGCTCTCACAGTTCCCCCCCATTGCCGGGGCTCCCCTGCCTGTAGTGTCCCTGCTGCACACATCAACAGGGGTCCGAGGATGTGGCCACAGCACAGCCCGTGGGCAATGCCCCGGCAGGGCAAGGGTCTCTGCCGGGACTGGACCAGCTCCACAGGCACCAAAGAGACCCTGGGGCCACACCTGTGTCCCCAATGCACGCCTGACCTTCCCCCCTTGCTCCTTGGTCCCTCAGCATCTGCAGCAAGCACCAGCCACATCGCGTTCCCGGGGAGGGGTCCTGTGGCAGGCCCTGTCCCACCCCCTGTGCCAGTCAGCTGTGGAGTCTCCAGTCCCACCCAGAGCATACAGCAATGTCCAGTGCCACTACACAGACACATGGGCAGATACTACCTGCTGTACCCTCTAAGTGCCCAATGCTGCCCCACCCTACACCGGGTGGGCAGGGAGAGTGGCAGGCACAAGCTGCAGGGTCAGCACAGAGGTCCCTCCCCCACAGAGCCCCCAAACTCACCATGGATGATGCTGAGCCCTGGCACAGCCCTGTGGCACCCCCTGCCCCGTGGGCAATGCCCTGTGCCGCCCCAGCCCCGGGGTGTGCTGGAGCTGGAGTCCAGTCGGGACGCAGCTGGGGAGTGGATGTGGGTCGGGGGGTGGAAGAACAGCCTCTCCTTCCTCTCCCGGGCAGGCAGCAGGCAGGCAGCAGGCAGGAAGGGAGAGGAGCGGCCACACTCCAGGATACCGCCCAGCAAGGGGGTGGCGAGTCTGCCGCGCTGCCCTGGCTCTGCTGGCGGCACAGCAAGCTGGGGAACCCCCTACCACCACCACCACCACGGGGTGCGGGTAGCCACAGTGGGGCTGCCTGCTGCTTCCCACCCCATTCCAACATGGGGCACCTCCAGGCTGGAGACAGGGGCACCACCAGGCTCCTGCCAGCCCCCCAGACAGGTGATGATCCCCTGGCCACCTCCACCCCCCCGCAGCTCGCAACGCTGCCAACCTGCGGACGATCATCTTCAGGGTGCGGTAGGAGCCCTTGATGAGGATGAGGGCCTCCTGGCGGGACCCGTACAGCGGCGTCCCACTGATGTTCACCAGCTCATCACCTGGCTGCAGCTGGTGGGACAGTGCAGCCTTGCCCCCGTCCTCCACCTGGGTGACAGAGAGGGCATCAGCAGGGGTACAGACCCCTAGAACAACCCAAGGAGGGTATCACTGCCGCTGGGTGCCAGGGGAGAAAGAGGCTTCGGAAAAAGGGGTGTCTGTGCCCTGGGCACCACAGAGCAATCTGCGGCGCCGGGCTCCCCCCCGCCCTGGTCACATGAATTTCTGAGCAAGAAAAGGGCATTGGGGAGGGGGGGAGAAGAAAAATGTCCCGTCCCAGCAGATTCCCCCGCAGGCGCGGGCAGCACAAGGGCCTTTTGTCCCGAGCGGATGCCAGCCTCCCGATGCTGCTCCCGGCCCCACATCGCTCCTGCCTGGGCACCCGTGGTTACTTCGATGCCCAAAGGGTGCCATCACACCATGCGCACCCAGGAGAGTCAACAACAGGGAAATGCCAAGCTGTGCCCAGCCCTGGCACCCACAGCCAAAACGAGCCTGGTACCCCACACTGCTGCAGCCTGGAGGACACAGACACATGCTGCTGCAGGCGCAGAGGGGCCCAGCCCATCCCCTCCGCCCCAGCAGGTAGGTACAGCGCGGGCAACCCTGAGACAGGCAGTGCCCAGCCGGGGCAGGCAGAATGTCCAGTGATGGCATTTATTTCTGCCCATCCTGCCACTCCCAACAGCTGGGGATTGCTCTGCCCAGCCCCTCACACTGCAGAGCTTAGCAAGCAAGTGGTGGCGGCATGGTGGCAGCGGCAGGGGGCATGGAGGCACATGGGGCATGACCTGGGGTGCCCTGTGCCCCCATGCCCAGCATGGAGCAGAGCCTGACCCAGCTGGACCCTACAGCTGCCGGCAGGGTGACAGGCAGAACTGGCCTGGCCCCATGCCGGGGCTCCTGTGCCCACCCTGCCCATGGGCTCCTCACCCTGCCCTGCCGCTCCCAGCCCAGCAGAGAAATGAGCTCTGCCTGCAGCACCGTCTCTACAGCCCAGGCTGGGCGGCAGCCAGGCCCCAGTGCTGGGGGGCACCTGTGGCTCCCCAGCCAGCTGGCCACCACACAGGTGCCCCCAGGCACACCCTCCCAGCCCAGGCAGGGCTCAGGAGGCATCCCCCTCCCCGTGGGCAACATGGCACCTGGGGAGCCAGGCAGGGGTAGCCAGGCCTCCTGCCTAGCCCAGCACTGCCCCATGGCTCTGCCAGGCATGGCTGCGCCCAGTGCCCCATAGCCCTCCCAGCTCTTCAGGGGCATGGGGATTGCAATGACACGATGCACAGGCAGGCTGCTCTCCCATTGGGAGTCAGCCATGGAGGGGGGGCTGCCTTCCTGGTAGGAGGCTCCAGCTGCCTTGAGGGCTCCAAGTCCCACCATGCACTGGCTGGACCACCCGGGTTTAACCCCTGCCACGCTGCTGCCGCCGGGCAGCTCCGGCAAAGCGAGCAGGCAGGGCAGGCTGCACCTTCACTCCAGTACTCTGCCCACCCAGTCCTGCCAGCCATGGGGCTGAGTCAGTGGTGATGGGTCATCCCCCCCCCAGTGCAGGACACCACTGGGGCTGCACCCGTGCCTGGGCCACCCCATGTGCCAGGACAGACACGACTCAGTCCTGGCATCGCTCACCAGGAGCTAAATCTGGCACAAACAGCCCCTTGTTCTGCCTTCACCACCAGTGAACTCAGCGCTGGCAGCCAAACCCAGTTGCCTGCTGCCCTGCCTGGCTCTGCTGGCCTCGGGCACTTCCCTAACACCACTCCTGGTGTTCACTCTGAGCCCTAATGATGGGCATCAGCAGGCTCTGTACCTGCCTGCCCCAGGAGAGACTTGTCTTAGGAGTCACAGTCATGGCAGTGCCCAAGCTGTGCCCACCCTGCCCCATGCAGACCGCGCTCCCTGCCCCTGACATGCCAGGGGAGGCCTGTGCCGGGGAACACTCAGCAGCCCCACGGAGCCCACGTCAGCCCTGCCATGGGATTCTGCCACAGGAAGGGATCCTGCCCAGAGCGGGCTTCGAGGCCAAACTGTCTCACTGAGCGCCAAGACCCTCTTTCCCTTTCCGGCGTGGGGCCCGGGGCCCCCCGCACCGCAGGCGGGGGCTGCCCCCTCCCCACACACCTCGGCCGGCCATGGCGGTGGAGCAGGCGCCCCGGGGGACCCTCCCCTGAATGCACAGAGCGCTGGAACAAGCCCCCTTTGTCTGCAGAGCACACGCGGCGGCGGCGGCCCGGCTGGGGGAGGACGGGGGCCGGCACCCTCCAGCCCGCAAGGCCCCCCCCCCCCCCCTCTACCCGGCAGCCTGGGGGAGACGCCCC
>NW_015091028.1:89022-89559 GCF_001431845.1 Calidris pugnax | reverse complement strand
CACACGCGGGGGCGGCGGCCCGGCTGGGGGAGGACGGGGGCCGGCCCCCTCCAGCCCGCAAGGCCCCCCCCCCCCCGCTATTCTCGGCAGCGATGGGGAACGTCCCCTGGCTCCCCTATCCCCTCCTTCGGACCCACTGGCACCCACCGCCCGAGGGTCAGCAGCGAGTCGGGGGGCGGGCAGCGGCCCTCCCGGCAGGGCCCCGGCTCCCGCCCGCCCGCGGTGCCACCCCGGGGCTCAGGGCAGGGACCGGAGCCACTTTTCCAGCTCCCCCAGCCAGACCACGCTGCCCGCGTCCCTGCGCAGGGCGTGGAGGGCCCCGGGGGGGCGGCCAGCCTGGCTCGGGGCAGGGAGGCAGCCCCGGGGCCGCGGCACAGCCCGCCCCGCCGGCACCGGGACCCAGCAGGACGGCGGCACCGGGCGGGCGGGCAAACGAACCCCCCGGGTGACCGGCCGAGCTCTGCGGGGGACAGGGTGCCGGGGGACCCCCGGCTGCCGCTCGGCTCCCAGCGGGCTTCCCAGGAGGGCGATGCCCCG
>NW_015091028.1:78614-88382 GCF_001431845.1 Calidris pugnax | reverse complement strand
GGGCGCGGGGCCGAGCGGCGGGGCGGGGCCCGGCCGGCACCGGGACTGCTCCGCCGCCGCCAATGAGGTGAGGGGGGGCGGCGGCGATCGGCACGGCACGGCATGGTATGGTATGATATGGCATGGCACGGCACGGCATGGTATGGCACGGCATGGCACAGCTCAGCTTGGCACAACATGGAATGTCTCAACTGGGCTCAGCCCAGCTTGGCACAGCTTAGGTTTGGCCCAGCACAGCATGATGGCACCAGGGACCAGCACCATTTGGGCCAGCCCGGAACATGGCATGGCCCACTTCAGTTTGACACGGCTCAGCTTGGCTCAACTAGGCACATCCTGGCTTGGGTCAGCCCAGTTCAGCACAGCCATGGCACAGATCAGTTCGGCACGATTCAGCTCAGCATGGCATGGCTCTGCACGCAATGGTACAGCATTGTGCTACTCAGCTCAGTTTGGTATGGCACGCCTCAGCCCAGGGACCTGCACTGAGCTGCTTGGTTCAGCCTGGCATGGCTCAGCCAACATCGTTTGACTCAGTCCACCACAGTTCAAGTCAGCATGGTACAGCACAGCTCAGACCTGCACAACTTGGGATGGCAAGGGGTCCATTATGGGTTGGCTGGCCCAGCATGGCTCGGCCCAGCATGGTTTAGTGCAGCTCAGCTGGGCTGGCATGTTCTGGCATGGCTCAGCTCGGCATGTCATGACACAGGGCTGGCATGGCTCAGTTTGGTACTGCCTGGCATGGCCAGGTACCTGACCTGCTCTGGCTCCACTTGGATCAGTGCAGTTCAGCTCAGGTTGACATGTACGAGCAGGGCTGTCACAGTTTGGCTTGGCACAGCATGGTGGGCCTGGCTGAGCTTGGCCTGGCACAGTTCAGCACAGCACAACTCTGTTTGGCCCAGCACAGCATGATGGCACCAGGGACCAGCACCATTCGGGCCAGCCCGGAACAGCTCAGCCTGGCACAGCATGGCTAAAGCTGGGCCCAGCACAGTGGCGTGGTGTGGCCAGCGGTTCAGCAGCGCTCACAGGAGTGCAAAGGGGTGCCTGCTCAGTGGCAGTGGGGTGATGCAGCCCCTACCACAGCTCCCTGGGGCAGGAGGCTCCCGTGGCTCCCCACCCTGACAATCAAGCTGGCGGCCTGAGCCCCGCTGCCTGCGGGCAAGCACGCACTGCCATCTCCTGTCTGGCCTGCCTGTTCCAGCCCCCACCCTGTCCTGCTGGGACACCCCGGGGTGTGCATGGCTGTATGGCTGTGCTTCCCCTCTGCCTTTCCCCCACCAGGCCCAGGAGAGGCTGCTGTGCCCCTTTGTGGAAACTGAGGCAGGGGAAAGAAGTGGCAGGTGGCAGCTTCGGGCAGTGGGAGTACATTGGTGGTTTCCCGGGGGAGCCTGGGAGTCCTGCTCCTCCCATTCCTGCCCGGGGCCCCGGCTCTTACTCATCTCCTTCCCAGACATCACAGCCAGCCGGGAAGGCTCTGCCCTGCCAGCAACGCCTGCGGCTCCGGCTGCCTGCAGGCTGGCTGGGTGCAGCACCGTGGTCAGGGAGGTTGGGCTTGCTGTGCCGGGCTGGCGAGCAACTGTGCCGGGCTGGCTGTGCCCGGCCTTGCTCAGCCCCGCGCAGGAAGGGGGCTGAGCAAGTTTGCATTGGCAGCCCCCGTCCACCAGTGCTTGCCCTGAGCCCTGCCTGTGTCCTGCCCAGCCCAGCTGCAGGCAACCCAGGACATGTGCCCTGTCCTTGCACCAGGGGGTCTCAGGGCATGGGACTGGGGTGGTCCCTGGGCTGTTTGTGACACTAGACCCCACCCAGCAGCGATGCACGACCTGCCTCATGTCCATGCCTGGCCTGACGCTCCTGCTCTCCCCTGAGGTCTTGCCCCCCCCTCCCCTTGCTGTGCCCCCAACTCGTGGCCCGTTCCTGCCTTGCTTGGACTTTTCCCAGCCTCCTCTGAGCTCAGCTGCCCCCATGCCCTTTCCCAAATGAGTAACCAGGGCTGCCCGGCCAGGCGTGAGGGCTCTGTGCCTTGGCTCATCACATGGCCCCACACCCCATTAAACACCGCATCCGCCACCCCCACCCCGGCACCCCCCCGAACGGCCCTCCCCACTGTGCCCTGATAGGACCGGGAAGGGTGGGCAGCACCCAAGGCAAGGCAAGCAGCCTCCCCCCCGGCTCCTCCCACTGTTCCTGTGCCTGCACCAGTGGTTCCCAAACAGAGTGTCTGTGTGTCCCCCTGGCCCCCTCTGTCCCGGCAGGAGAGCAACAGTGTCCCGTGGGGGTGGGCACTGTGCCGGGCGCTTTGCGGGGGGCATGAGCTGCGGCTGCCTGCACCCTGCTCTGTGGTGCGCCCACGGAAACCGCCTCGGGGAAGCCCCACGGAGCCACAGAGCAGCACCGGGGCCGGGGGGCTGTAGGGGCAATGCCTCAAATGACCCGTTCCAGCGAGAGGGTGGGCATCAGCCTCACAAACCCTCGGCCTTGGGCAGGTGCCGGGAGAAAGACCTCGGGCTGCGATGGCCAAGCCCGGTGAAGCCGTGGGCACGGTGATGCCCGTAGGGTGGGTACCACCGGGGGAGCCGGCCGCCCTCCTCGCCGCCGGGCTCCGCCCCGCCGTGTGCCTCGGTGACACGGCCCTTGGGCTCGGTGCCCACCTCCGGCTGGGGACAGCGAGACACTGGGCAACCTGGCTGTGGGAGCGACCCCCGGGCTCTGTGCCCGCTTGCGGCAAGGAGCACAAAGGTGCCGATGGCCACTGCCGGAGGCAGGGGGCGAGCCGGAGGTCCTCTTACCCCAGTAGAGCCCCACGCCGGGCTCCAACCCCCTCCCCTAGGACTCAGAGCGCTCCTGGCCCTTTAAACCCTGATTGGGGCCGTGCCTTTAAAAGGGGCCGAGGGGCCGGTCTCTCTCGCCCTGCAGGAGGAGGCTAGCCAGGAGCAGGTGGGCTGAGCGAGCTCGTCCTCCCCACCCACCCCATTTCACTCCCCTCCACCTCACTCCCTCACCCCGCCACTTTTACAGCCCCTGTAGCCAGGCTCCTGGCCGTCTGGCTCTGCCGCTGGTCTGGGTTTTAGTCGGGAATTTGCACCGCTTTTTGCATAAAGAGAGCCCCCTTCCCCCCCCCATCCCCGCCTCCCGCCCCGTTCCTGTGCCACGCTGAAGCAGCTGGCATGGTTGTTCTGGCTTGATAGCAGCTGGCAGCTCCCTGGGATCTCCTTTTGTTGGTGCCCACGACCAGCTCTGTCTCTCCGGGCTGGGGAGAAGCATGACTGCAGGCTCCCCCTGATCCTTCTGCCAGCCAGCCCCACCTCACCCCCCTCACCACTCCCCTACACCTATCATGGCTCTGCTCCGTCCCTTCACCAGCCTCCTCCTACTCCTCACGGTGCCCCTTTCCCGGCCTGCAAACCGGTCCCTGCTGCCCCCTGGCTCCCTGCCTGCTGTCCCCTCTCTGCCCCTCCTGCAGGCCCTGCAACTGCGAGCACCGGGCAGCCGGGGCTGGAGAGCGGGGCTAGCAAGCAGGCAGCCCCTGCGCTACATGCTGAGCCTGTACCGGCGTGCTGCTGACCATGAAGGCCGGCCGCGCCGTGGCCGCAGCCTGGGTACCAACACCATCCGCCTGGTCCAGGCCAGTTCCCACGGGGGTCAGCCCTGGGCAGGTAAGGAGCAGGGGGGCAACCTAGGGTAGTGCAGGGGCTTAGCAGAGCCGGTGGGGTGGACTTGAGCCCTTGGGGGGTCTCTGCCTACCTCCTTCCCCCTCTTCAGTGTCCTGGCTAGGGCTGGCACATCCTCTGCCCTGTGGGCCTGCCCTTGGCTGTGGGGTCCCCCTTGGCGGGGGGGGCAGGTTCTCCTTGCCCCAGAGCTGAAATTGCATTGCTGGCCCTGTGTGCCCCTTTCCATCCTGCCCAGTGCTTTGCCAGGCCAGCAGTGTTGGTGCAGGGGATGGGAATTGTCCCTGCCCTTTGTCCATCACCCTGCTGGCACCTGGGCGTTATGGGCTTAGGAGGTGGTGGTGCCATGGGCTCTGCTGTACTATGTGGGGCTGCAAAAGCACCCTGGGGGAAGGTTATGCCAGCGTGGGCGGTGCTTGCTGTGCTGTACCAAGGGGCACTGACTGCTGCTTCCCTGCAGGTCGCTGGTACATGCAGCCCCTCACCTACTACCTGGAGGGCCAGCCCGAGGCTGAGCACCTCCTCCGAGCCACTGTGGTCTACCTGCCCAGCCTGCCACTGGCTCGCGGCCGCCTCCTGTGCATACTGGAGCTGGCATCCACTGGCAAGACACCTGGGACGCTGCTCAACCCTGCCGCCCACCCCCGCTATGGCTGGGCCGAAGCAGATGTGACCCCTTACCTGGTGCCAGGGAACAGCAGTGTGGGGAGCCTGGCATTGCGACACATCTGTGTGCGTGCCGGCCGGGCAGGGGGCCGCGATGTTCCAGTGGCTCCCAGCCACCCCTTCCTCCTCCTCTATCTCAACGACACCCAGGCGGGGCTAGCACCTCTGGCAGCGGAGCCCCACCGGCACCGGCGCGACACGGGGATGCTGGCCCATGACCTGCCCGGCTACCTGCGGGAGCAGGGAGGGGAGAAAAGTGACTGCTCCCTGCGTCCCTTCCCTGTCAGCTTTGCCCAGCTGGGCTGGGACCACTGGATTATTGCTCCCCACCGCTACAACCCACGCTACTGCAAGGGCACCTGTCCCCACCTGCTCCGCTATGACTACCACGCACCCAACCACGCTGTGGTGCAGAGCTTCGTTCATCAGCTGGTGGATGCCAATGTGCCCCGGCCCTCCTGCGTCCCCTACCGCTACAGCCCCATCAGCGTCCTCATGATCGAGCGTGATGGCAGCATCCTCTACAAAGAGTATGAGAACATGATTGCAGAGTCCTGCACCTGCCGGTAACGCCGATGCGCCGGCACGACACCTCGGGCTCTGCCTGTCCCTGCTGGATCCGGACTTTAGGGTTTGTCTTGCTCTGCCTGGGGTGGGTTTGTCCCCCCTCCCCGTGTGGCACTGCTCTGCGGGAAGGTTTTACAATGGCAGTTTTATGTAAATTGTAGGTTTTTAAAGGCAGGAGCCTGTGCTGGGGCAGTTGCCCCATGGCATCTGTCCTTCTTGCAGCCCCACAGTCACTGCCTGTTTTGGGGGGGCGGGGGGGCTTGGCCTGATGCTCCCAGGGAAGAGCTGGGTCCCTGGACTGGAGCACAAAGCTCTTAAGAGGTAGCTGGGGGTCTCCTGGTGGAGCCAGGGCAGGGAGGGCAAGTGGTCCAGGTGTCCCGGTGCTTGGCACTGAGCTGGTACCGTCAGTATCTGGTGCAACCCTGCCCATGGGACTCCTTTCCAGCACCCACGCACCCCATCCTGTCTAGTCCTAGCTGTGGTGGCACCTTACCAGGCTAGGAATTGGGCTGGGGAGGATGGGGGGGAAGCCCCTCTCCTCCCCTGCAGTTTTGCTGTGGGGGGCTGTGAAAACTGGAGAAACCCAAGCTGCAAGCTCTGCTTTCAGTGCCAGGAGCCAGGCAGCTGCTTGTACTGGGATCTGCCTGCTGCTTCCTCTGCCACCCCTGTCCTTCACCTCCTTGGCTTGCCCTCTAGCAGGGCTCAGGTCTCGCCCTATCCCAGGGGTCAGACCCCTGTCATGGTGTCCCTCTGCCTTCTTGCACCCTTGCTGTCCCACGGGGCTTGGGCTCTGCTGGACTCCTGGCCTGTTCCTGTTCCCAGAGGGGTTGGTCCCACTCCCAGCACCCCTGCTGCCTGGCTTTTCTCTATTTATTGCTGACTGTGTAAATAAATAAATTGATGGATTTTGCTAAAGACCATCTTGGCCTGTTCTTGCTCTGTCCTCGGGGTGCAGTGGGTACCCCCCTGGGACAGGCTGGCGTAGACTGTGTCACCAAGCTGCAACCCTTGCTCTTGTACTGGAAAGGATGCGTGCTGCTCCCTGCTGCGTGTGGGGGCTGAATCACAGCTGGTTCAAGCAGGAGCTGGGAGAAGAGGCTCCCCTGGAGCATCGATCCTCCCTGGGGCAGGGGGAACCACACGTGGCTGCAGGCAGCTGCCTTGGAGAGGCTGGTGACAAGAGATGCCCCACATCCCCAGGGGACCAGGAGCTCATGGGCTGTCTGTCACCATGGCCAAGGCATTTATTTGGCTGCAAGGGTTATTTTGGGAGGGTGTCTGCAGGCAAACCTGCCTATTCCTGGGCATGGTGTCCTGCGTTTGCAAGGCTGGAGCAAAGTTGCCCTTCTTTTGAGCAGTGAGGCACGGGTGGCAAATGTAATCTTTGTACCCAGTGCTTGGTGGCACTGCCACCTGCCAGCTGGGTACTGCTTCTGCATCCTCAGCTTGTGGCTCTTGCCAGGGTATCATCTCTTGCTCGGCCTACAGCCCCATTGCTGGCTCAAGCTCTGGGGGGATGTTTCAGCACTTCTTCCCCACTGTGGGACAGGGTGCTGCTGGCCCCCAGCCCTCCCCTACCTGCCAGTCCCAAAGTTTATCCCCCATCTTGGCAGAGTGAGCAGCTGCAGAGTCTCAGGCTCTGCTCCTGCCCCTTGCCCCTGGTTGGCCGTACAGGAGCTGCGTCCAGCCAGGAGGCTGTGGGGAGGGGAACATCTGCTTTTTTGGAAGCTCATGGGCCTGACCCCAGGGGGAAGATTTTCTCTTGTCAATCATTAAGCGTGTGGTGTTGACTCACCCAGGCAAGCAATGATGAAAGGCATGGGAGCTGGGTATGCTCCCAGCCCTGGGCACCGCTGGATGCTGGTGGCTGGTGCTGCCCCTGGCAGGGACCTGCACCCCTCGGACCTGCTGGCTGCCCAGAGATGGGTGGGCACTGGGTGGGTGTCTGTCCTAGCCCTGTGTTCTCATACACACTGTGCCAGTGGGCTTTTGTGCCCGCTGGGCTGGACCCCTTCCCAGGGGATGCCCAGGCACCTGGGGCTGCCCCAGCAGTGCGATATCCTCTGTGCTGAAGCTGGAGCAGCAGTTCAGGGAAAGAGACGCTGTCCCCAACTGACCCCAGCACCATGCATGTGTCAGCACCAGGACTGCCAGGGCAGAGCTGGGTAGAGGGAGCAGGGCCCCTGGCCACCTTGGAGGTGGCTCTTCCTGTGAGTCTCACGCCCATGTGAACCCCTCAGGCATAGCTTGGCACCTCACCAGCACCAGCCCTGAGGGGAGCACCAGTAACCCCGGCTTTGGGGACAAGCCCCGCTCTGCTCTCTGGCAGGGGTCTTGCCTGTGGGGCTGCTACCTGCGCTGGGAACTGCACCAGTGCTCCACTCCCTCCTAGACCAACGAACATGTCCCTGTCCCCTCCTGCCCTGCTCCCAGCCCCTTCTCCTGCCCCAAACCCCGCTCTGGGGCTTCGCTCTCTCTCTACCCATCCCCCTTCGCTACCCCTCCTGCTGTCCATCCCAAGCGGGCACTGCCACCTTGCACACCCCATCCTCTGGGGTGACCCCAGGCAGGGAGGGGGTGACCTGCCCCACATGCCCCAGCAGCATCTGGACAAATCGGGGCCGGGCACAGCACGGGGGTGGAGCTCAGCCAGCTGTGGGGCACAGCTGCCGCTGCAGGCACCCTGTGGGGGCTGTAGCTGGAGGCAGACAATGATGCCCAGGCACCAAGTACCTTGCGGGTGCCCCATGAATGCCCCGAAGAGGTGCTGGCAGCCCCCAGCCAGGGTGTAGGGGGGTGACATGGGGCTGCCCTGCCACCTGGGACCACTCAAATATTTGTGCAAGGCCGTGACTGGGGAGGAGCAGTGCCCAGTGGAGGCACTGGAGAGACCGAGTCAGCAGCACCATGGCAGCCTCAGCCCCTGTTGTGCCGGGTATCAGTCAAGGTGGCAGGGCCAGCAGGGCCCCCTCTACCCCCCCCAGGCACTGCCACAGGCATGGCACCGCTCCTCTCCCTCCTCTTGCTTCCTCCAGGTGGGTCTGGGCATGGGGGGTGGGCACCAGGGGCCAGGGGGCTTGGCACTCATCTTCCTGCCCCATCTGTCCCTCTGGGTGCTGCAGGAGCCTGGGGAAGCAGGGGGTCAGGCAGCCTACAGGCTGCCCAGCATGATACCCTTCTGGAGGATGGTGGGCAGAAGACCCCTGGGTGCCCACTGCCAGCATGGCCTCGAGTGCATCATCAGGGCCTGCAGGTGAGCAGGGACTCCTGGCCGTCCAACGTGAAACCCCGTGCCCAGCCCAGCCTGTGTCCTTGGGATCCTGCACATGTCTCCACCCCTACAATGTCTCCAGCCCTGGGACCTCCCTCCATGTACCTCGATGTCCCCAGCTGCAGAGCCCCACTAGAATCCCAACCCCACCAGCCACCTCAGCTTTGGGAATTTCCACCCTGGGACTCCCCACCCCGTGCACTGCTCCCCTCTGGGGGGGGTGCGTTCCCATGTACCCCAGCCCCTGTTGTCCCCCATGCCCAGCATAGGCACCCCTTGCGGCCCAGCCCCCGCAGAGCTCAGCTTTGCCCCCATTCCGGGGGTGCGCCCCTTGCAGGGACCCTAGTGCAATGCTCATGGCTGTGTTGCCCACAGGGCCGGGCGCTGTGCCCCACCACACTATGAGTGCTGACAGCCACCAGCAACCGCCGGAGAACCCGATCTGTGCTGGGACCGCCGGAGACCGGAGTGCACCCTGCACTCACTGCCCGGACAAGACTGCTTGGGGAAGGACCGTGTCCCTGAGCTCCCTGGGTTGGACTCTTTGTGCAAGCAATAAACCCGCTGCCCCCCTGCCTGCATCTGGCAGCTCCCTGCCCCCTGGGCAAGGACAGAGTACACGTGTGCCAGGGACACCTGAGTGTCACAGGGAGACAGGTGGCTCCTGCCTCTTGCCGGAGGGGTGCTGAGTCCGCCACAGCACCCTCTTGGCCCTGCCCTGACCAAAGGGATCCCCAGGGCAAGGGGTGCCAGGGTGGCCAGGAGCCCACCACACCCACACCCTGCCAGGGTCTGTGTGTGCACACGTTTGTGCATACGCCTATGCCCATACATGTTTGTGTATGTACCTGTGCGTACACGTGTGTGCATATGGTTATGAATGTGCACAGGAAAGTATATGTGTGTGTTCTGTGTACATATAGATGTATAGATGCATGTATAGATGTGCATGTGTGTGTATATGTGGGTATGTACATGTGTGTACACATGTGGATGTACATATGTGTGCATGTATTCCTGTCTCTGGATGTCTGTATGTGTGTATGTGTGTGCCTGTAAGTGCCGTGTGTGTGCTGTGTACACATCGAAGTGCAAGGGGGTGTGCGTGGATGTGTGTGTGTCCAGATGGGTCTGCCAGGCTGTGCCCATGTGCCCATGCAGGCAGGTGTGTGCGTGCATGTGTGCACAGCGTTACGTGTGCGTGTCCGTGCCTCTGTCCGCATGCAGGTCTGTGTGTCTGCCCAGGCACCAACACCAGCAGCGTGTCCGTGCGTCCATCCGTGTGCGCACACCGGCACTCGTGTCCATGTGTCTGTCTAATCCCACGTCCGGCCGCAGCGCTGCGCGGCCTCCTCCCGGCAGGGGGCGCTGTCCGCCGCCCTCCCGACATGGCTCCCCCCCCGCGCTCGCCATGGCGGCGGGTCCTGGCCGCTCGGTAGTGAGCCCCGCGGGCAGGGGCCGGGGCCGCCGCCGCCGGCGGCGATTGCGGGGCACCGCGGGCGAGAAGAAAGCTTCTAAGATGTCGCGGTGCTCGGGGCAGCGGTGCGGACGGCAGCGAGTGGTAGGCACCGCGGGGCGGGGCGGGGGCGC
>NW_015091028.1:32667-78143 GCF_001431845.1 Calidris pugnax | reverse complement strand
TGCCGGTGTCCGCTACCGTCGCCGCCATGCGCAGCCGGAGCAACTCGGGCGTGCGGCTGGACGGGTACGCGCGGTTGGTGCAGCAGACCATCCTCCGGCACCAGGTGCGGGGCCTGCCGGGGGGCGGGGGGCGGGATCCGCCTCACCGCGGGCCCCGGTGCGCCCCGCCGGGCCCTGGGGAGCCGCCGGCCGGGCCGGGCGGAGTTAACCGGGAAAGGGGGCCGCGGCCCTTCGGTGTGTCTCCCCTCGGCAGGACGCGGTGACGGGCCTGCTCCCTGCCAGCGCCGACCACCGGGATGCCTGGGTCCGGGACAACGTCTACAGCATTCTGGCCGTCTGGGGGCTGGGCCTGGCTTACCGCAAGAACGCCGACCGCGACGAGGACAAGGCCAAGGCCTACGAGCTGGAGCAGGTAGGAGGGAGCCGGCGGGAGGGAGGGCGACACCGGGAAGCTGGCTGGTTCACTTTTGGCACAGCCCAGCACTGGGACTGAAAGGTGATAGGAGGCCACGCAGTGAGGACGGGAACAGGGCTGTCCCCAGGCACAGGGGGCGATAAGAGGGGATGTCAGAGCCTGCTCTGCCCAGAGCCCAGCCGGAGACCCCAGCCCTCTGGCACCGGGGTGATCTGGGGATGCAGCCCTTCTCCCAGGGGCTGGGGACCTGCATCCTGCAGCTATGCCCTCCCTCCCTGCATGGCACAGCAGCTTGGCCTTGATGGCAGGCCAAGAAATCTTGCTTTCCTCTCCTGTCGCCTAGAGATTAGGGGCCATGGAAATGTGAGCAGGCGCTCCGGTTACAGGTGCCGGCGCCCTGCAAAGGTCAGTGGCCAGCTGATATCCTGAGTCAGGGCTTCTCTTGGCGGTGTGGGGATTAAGAAGGCTGTTTTCCTTGTTCCTGCAGAGCGTGGTGAAGCTGATGCGGGGGCTGCTTCAGTGCATGATGAGACAGGTAGGGGCTGGGAAATGCCTCTGAGAGTTGAGTGGTCTCCCCAAGGATGGCTCCCTTCCAATGAGGCTTGAAATAAGCTCTGACTTGGCATCTGTCCCTGATGTGATGGAAGTCCCAGTGCTGTGGGCTGGTGGCCAGTGGAGCCTTTGCCAGCTGCTCCCTGTCTTCTGGTCTGGCTGGCACTGGCACTCCGCAGCCCTTCTCCCTGAGGGGGTTTGGATTGGCCCTTTTCTTTCCACACGGTTCAGCTGTAGCTGTGGGCCCTCCATGGCTGCAGTCCTGAGCGCGCGAGGGTGGTGCTTGAGCCTGCATTCGCTGCTTTGCTGTGTGGAGGGGCTCAGCCAGGGGCCTGCAGGGTTTCTGCCCTGCCAGGCATGGCTCCACATGCTGGGCTAAAAGCATGGGGCAGCCCTTGGCTGCCAGACCTCTCTGGAGATAAGGTTTGATAAACCCCTGCATCTCCTTGTCCTTCTCGAGGTCGACAAAGTGGAGGCGTTCAAGTACAGCCAGAGCACCAGGGACTGCCTGCATGCCAAGTACAACACCCACACCTGTGCTACCGTGGTGGGGGACCATGAGTGGGGTCACCTACAGATGGATGCCACCTCCCTCTACCTGCTCATGCTGGCACAAATGACAGCCTCAGGTGATGCTGTTGGGGCATTTGATCAGCTTTGAGTGTGCTGATCTTCAGGGCTCTCCACATTCTCGGACTGGGTGCCAGACTGCTTGATGGCCTCCCAGACTTCCCTGTTTTCTTATGTTCACAGCACCCGAGGTGGATTTGCGCCCCTCAATGTCCCTCTCTCTAAGAGCACCCATTTGCCTGAAGCTGCAGCGCTGCCTTGGGGGGGTGGGAGTGGAGATGGGAGAATGTGGCTCCCATGGGGCAGACGTGCAGTGAGGAGGAGAGGTCCAACTGGGGTTACTGCAGCCTCTTCCTAGAGATGCTTGTGGACTCAGAGTGACTCATGTAAATTCCTCCCCCTGCTTCAGGCCTCCACATAATTCACAGCCTGGATGAAGTCAACTTTATCCAGAACCTAGTGTTCTACATCGAAGCAGCCTACAAAACTGCGGTGGGTAGCCTGTGCTGGGGAAGGGGAGCGTACCCTGGGGGTGCAGGTGGTGGACTGGTGTCTGGGGACAGCGGTGGGTCCCTCCTGAGCCCCAGCAGGCACAGTCCCACGGTGTCTGCTGGGAGCACCACCAATGGATGGGGTTAGAAGGGTTTCTGGGTGTGCTGTGAACTGCTGCCTGCTCCAACGTGCCACTGCCTCTGCATAGGACTTTGGAATATGGGAGCGTGGGGACAAGACTAACCAGGGCATCACCGAGTTGAACGCTAGCTCCGTTGGCATGGCTAAGGTGAGCCAGGGAGAGGTGCTGGGCAAGCACCAGTGGCCTGTGCTGCTTTTTTACAGGGAAGGCTGGGCACGTTGAGCTATTGAGGCTCAGTGCCCCATGCGGTGATAGGTTCCTGGTGAGGAAGACTTTTCCCCTTCTGAGCTGGGATAAAACTGTGCCACTCTTGCCTGAGTTCTGGCTGAATGGGGAATGAGAAATTACTTGGAGTATGTGGCAGAAACACCCAGGGTCCCGTTGATGTCTGGCTACCTGTGACTTTGAAGATGTGGTCATGTTCTGACCAGGAGTGTGTTCTGCAGCCACAGCAGGGTTTAAATTTATTTAAATTTAATGTTATACAGAGTGGCTGGCATGGGGTGAGGGCTCTTAGAGATGAGCAGCGTGGTGGAGGACTTGCTGCTTTGAGTCTCACCCTGCTTGCAGGCTGCCCTGGAGGCACTGGATGAGCTGGATCTCTTTGGAGCAAAGGGAGGCCCACAGTCAGTGATAAGGGTGCTGTCGGATGAAGTGCAGCACTGCCAGGTGAGACCTGCATGGGCTTTACACTGTTGCAGGATGAACTGTGATCTGCTGGGTTTGCAGTGTGAACAATGCCCAGCCTGGCAACCTAACCACCCTCCCTCCAATTCACCCAGTCCATCCTCCACTCGATGCTGCCCAGGGCCTCCACATCCAAGGAGGTGGATGCCAGCGTGCTCTCTGTCATCTCCTACCCGGCATTTGCTGTGGAGGACAGTGAGCTGGTGGAAATCACCAAACAAGAGATCATCACGAAGCTGCAGGTGAGCGGCTCTGCCCTTGTCTTGCCTTTCCCAGGAGACAGCTGCAGGCCAAACTGTTGTAGCCCTTTTCTCCCCAAAAATGTGTTCGGGGAGGGCGTGCTGGGGCATGTCCTCTCCCAGTCTCGGTGTCCTGTGTGCTGTGGCCCTAGGCTGTGATCATAGTGCCTGAGCACAAGGTGAGCAAGTGAGAGGGTATTTGGCTGGAGGACACCACTCCTCCCCATACATCTGCATTGAAGGCACAAGGTGTCTCATGCTATGCTTCCTGCTCAGCACCTCTTTCCCTTCCTTTCAGGGGCGCTATGGCTGCTGCCGCTTCCTCCGGGATGGGTACAGGACCCCCAAAGAGGTGAGTGTTCCCAACTCAGCTGCCTGCCAGAACTTGAATGCCAAAGCAGTAGCTCCCCCAGCTGCAGTGCAAAAGCTGTGGTGGGGACTAATGGGGAGATAAGCACTCTGAATAGCCCCAGGTAGTGTGACAGGTCTGGGCAAGGCTTCCGAAAATGCCAGAGCTTATTGCAGAGATGGTACACCCCACCAGTGCTCATAGCAGATGGGCAAAGGTTGTCTCTGCCCCCATCTTGGGACCTGGTGTTGTATCTCTTAGGCTGGGGGAAGATGGGACCACTGCCCCGCGTGGGCACCCTGCTGAAGTGGGCCCTTTCCCTGGCTCTCCCAGGGCTGCACAAGCCCTGAGCAAGGGCTGGAGACCTGTGCAGGTGACCATGTAGTGCTCCTCCCTGACAGCCTTGGCTCTGCGGCAGCATTGGAGGTCACAAAGATGCTTCTGCCTCTCACAGGACAGCAGGCAGCTTGTATACTGCCACACTTGGCTCTCAGTGGAGCCAGCAGGAAACTTTTATAAGCAACAGTCGCATTTGATAACCACAGAACCAGGAGATGGTACTTGGAGAGTACCAGCTCTCTTAAATCACCACCAGCTGTTGAGCCCGTAACCAGGTGGGGCTCCTTTGGGCATGAGTGTCTCTGAATGCTTCTCCTCTGCTGTGCCTCTTCAGACCTGACCATAATAGGCAGCAGAGCAGCAGCGTCTCCAGTCTGACTCTCCTAGCACTCATGAGCTTTGCCAGTGTGCAAAGCCACGGTTTACTGCTGGGAAGGGCAGTGCTGCCTGCAGCGGCTCTGTAGATGCCTGGAATCAAATGGGAGCTTGTGCCCAGAGTGCAGGCACTACAGGAAACATCTGCTCCCTCTGTTCTTGCTGTCCCCTCTGCCTGACAGTCTGCTAAGGCCAGCTCTCTCCCTTATCTGTAGCAAAAAGAGTTAAAGCAGTTAGCAGGGAGAGCTGAGCATAGGTCTCTTGGGGCATTACACCATGCACATCTGGGGTGGGAGGATTCAGCGAAGGCAGCTCTCCATCCTGGCCTCGTGCCTTGTGACAGGCTCACAGTCACACCAAATGGCTGAGGGACCCTGCTCTCTGTCCCGGCGTGACCAAGTCCTCACAGCCTGCTGGGTGAGCCTGGTGATGCTTGAGGCAGCAGGTGCTGAGGGGCTGGGGCAGAGCAGGCAAGGTGATGGGGATGCACGTGTCCCCAGTGCAGCGAGGGGAGCTGTTGTACCAGGCTCTGCAGTGCTCTCCTGGACACTGGGTAGGCTCACTTTGGCCAGGAAGGGTGAGTCCCTTTGACATCAGTGCCAGGGAGCTTGGGAGGGCATGTCTGATGGAAAGGACACAGCCTGGAGGTGAACCTGCTTTTGGCTCTGTCTCAGCCATCATCTGCAGAGGAAGACTGGGAGGGCATTTGAGTCTGGGGGGGAGTAGGAGCGCTGTCAGTTTGAGAGGATCCTGCCACCCACCACTTTCCTTGCTGTCACGCCCTCCCTGCAGGACCCCAACCGCCTCTACTACGAACCTGCTGAGCTGAAGTTGTTTGAGAACATTGAGTGTGAGTGGCCCCTCTTCTGGGCGTACTTGATCATTGATGGGATTTTCAGTGGAAACATGGAGCAGGTAAGGGAGGCAGCACCTGCTGGGCTGGTGGAAAGAAGTCCCTGGCAAGGGAGGTGTAGGGAGGAAGGATGGAGGGAGCCATTAGTGGGGGCAGATCCCCTCCCTTCTATCCTTAGGTGCAGGAGTACCGGGAAGCCCTTGAGGGGGTTCTCATCAAGGGGAAGAATGGGGTGCGCCTGATGCCGGAGCTGTACAGTGTCCCGCCAGATAAGGTGAGTGATCCTGAGCTACGATAGGAGTGGGTTTCTTTACCAGATAATTAGGTTTTAATTGCTTATTAACTCAAATCGTTAGTAAAGCAGCACGTGTAGTGCATGGAAACCCTGTGTGAAAAAAGTGTGGGTTGGAGCTGTTATAAAACCATGTTGGATAAATAAACTGCTTTTTTTACCCAAGGCATTTCTTGCCCCCATACACAAGGATGCTTTGCTGACAGTCTGCTGGCCTGGAGTCAGAGTCTTCTGAGAGCTCAGGACACATGAAGCTGGGCTGAGGAGGTTGTGCTGAGCTCCCATTCAGTGCTCAGGGTGTTTGTGTGGGCCTGAGCTGGGAGCAACAGCCTCCTGGTACCTGGGTGGTGCAGGGAGATGCTCTCCCTGCCAACATCTGAGAGCATTGCCCTGGTGCTCCTGGGGCATGTCAGTCGTTCCTGTGGGATGGCCTGTGTTGGGAACCCAAACTCAAGTCGGAGCCCTTGGTCTGTTGTCTGACGTGGGTGTCTGGGGTGATCATGAGAAGAAGGGAGGAGTGTAGCCAGGATGTTTTAGACCCTCTTTGGCAAATGCTTTCGTAGGCTCTTGTGTTAAGCCTTAAACTACTGGACTTCAAAATGCAATGATGATGCTTCCTTCAGCATCCTGTGTCTGTGGATCCCTCACTGACGTCCTAGCTTGTCTTCCAGGTGGATGAGGAATACAGAAACCCCCACACTGTGGACAGGATACCCATGGGCAAGCTACCGCTCATGTGGGGGCAGTCCCTCTATATCCTGGGCTGCCTGATGGCTGAGGTATGGTCACCCCTGGTGATGGGGAGGGCTGTGGGGCCAGGCTCTGAGCTCTGAAAGGGCAAATGCTGCCACCCTGAGCCACTACCATGAGGAAGTTGTCCCCTCCATCCCCCAGGACCTCTTAGAAGTGGGTTGTTTGTAGACATCACCCATTCTGCCCTGCCCATGAAATGTTCATTTCCTCATCTCTTTTTCCTCAGGGGTTTCTAGCACCCGGTGAAATAGATCCCCTCAACCGCCGTTTTGCAACTGTCCCCAAGCCTGATGTGGTGGTCCAAGGTAAGGGAAAGGGATCGGTCTCAAACCCCTGTGGCAGGCCTGGAGACTCTGCCCATGTGGAGTTCATGGGGTTGGCTCTGGGGTGGCTCTGCTTGTTGGTTGGCAGCCAGTGTAACCAGATCTAGGCCCTGGCAAGGTGGGTATAAGATGGGGTGCAAGTCCTTCCACTCCACTGTTACCCCAGAGAATATCACTTGCTACAGCCTCCTCTGCAGAGAAGTTGAAAACTGTCTTGTCCTCCTGCCACTCAGCAGGGAAGGCTTGGGTGTAGGGAGTGTTGAGAGAAGCAGGGCAGACCTCTGCAGCGAGAACTGGTTCCCAAAGGGACCCCAAACAGCTGCCTCTACATGATGCGGCACCTTGTATGTGTCCACAAAGGCCAGGGGTAATGCTGTCACCCTTGTGCTCCTGCTGTACTGAGCCTGTCCTCTCTCCTTAGTGTGCATCCTGGCAGAGACGGAGGGGATCAAGGCTGTCCTGAGGAAGGAGGACATTGAAGTGGAGACTGTGGCAGAGGTCTACCCCATCCGAGTGCAGCCTGCCCGCATCCTCAGCCACATCTACGCCCGGCTGGGTGAGCTGGGCTCCCTTTCCTGCAGCAAAGGGGATGCAGAAGTGTCTGTCCCGTCCCCTGGTACTCCTGCTTATAGGTGATAATGTCCTACCCCCCTGCTGCCTGCTGGGCTGGTCAGGGCTCTGCTACCCGTTCCTGGGCCTGGTAAAGCTACTTCTGCACCAGGGGAATGGGGGTGGCTGGCAGTGCTCTTCAGAGTGATTCTGAAAGGGATAAAGCTTTGGTGTTGCATTTTCACAGTGGGGACAGGCAGAGGCTCTGATCCATGTAGGATGGAGCTGGTGTGGGCAGGAGCCAGCTTTTGTTCCTGTACCCAGATCTCCATGGAGGAGGCAAGCGAGACCCCAGTCTGGCGGTCCTTGGTTGAGAGCACCTGTAGCTCAAGTGGGACGGCTGTTGTTGGAGGGCTGAGTGTGAGGGGAAGGTGTGCTCCAGAGCTCTGCACACTCATTCCCTGACACTGCAACCCTTTAGGCATGGGGCTTGTTGTGCAGGAGCTGGAGATCCAGCCTGGGCCAAAGGAGAAACATGACCCACCGCAGCCTGCACGCGCTGGCTAATTTAAGCCACCAAAAGGCCAAGTGTGACATGGGCAAAGGGAGCAGGGGAGCAGCCTGGCAGCTGCCAGGGCTGACATCACCAAGGGGCAATGCTGCTGCTGCACTGTCCTGGGCTCTGGGAGTAATCCAGGAGCAATGGGAGTGATAGAGCTCTCAGCTTTGCAGGGCCAGCCCTGTGCAGGGGGATCCCCCGGCCCTGCCCCAGCTTCTGACACCCACAAAGACCTGGAGGTGTGGCATGTTACAGAGGTCAGGACAGGCCGTATGTCCCTGTTTCAGCAGGAGTTCCTGGGGAGGGCCTGGGTATCTCTAGGCCCCTGGGCAGGACTGGGGGACAGATTGTCCCCTAGAGCTGTGCCAGCTCGACACAGGTTTCTGGGGTACCCTGAGCATAAACCAGCCCTTTTTTGCTGCCTGATAGCACTGGGGCCAGTCTCTGGTTGCTGCTGCATCCCCTTTCGTGAGGGGGCTTACACTTAAACCTCCTCTTCTTGTCCCCCTAGGCCGCAACAAGCAGATGTGCCTGACAGGTCGGCCCTACCGGCACATGGGCGTCCTCGGGACCTCCAAGCTCTACAAAATCAGGAAGAGCATCTTTACCTTTACCCCACAGGTGGGTGGCATTGCACAGGCTCGTTCCCAGCTGTTCTGCGGTCCGGAACTGAGCAGGAGGTTTCTCCACTGTCTTGAGCACTGAAGTTATTCTCTCTCATAACTCGAGAATAACTGGAGTTATTCTCAGAAGGTTCACCCTGTGAACAGCCTGGGAGGGCAGAGCAGCACCAGCTCCCTGGCGTGAAGCAGCAGAATTGGTGGTCCTGGAGGTGTGCGTGCTGGGAGGAGATGGTTTCAGCCATCTGATGATCAGTGTTGGGTGAAAATCTCTTAGCTTACCGTAACAAGGACATCAGGAGGAGGCTGATGGCAGGATAGGGACCCCTCTGTTCAGCATGGTGTGGGGATGAGTAGGGTTGTGAGCATTGGGGGAAGCCCATATTTGCTCGGGATAGGTACATCGTGGACCAGCTGTGTGGGGCCTGGCTGATGTAGTGTTATCTCCTTGTAGTTGTTGGTGGCCAGTAGCTGCCCTGGGGTTCAGGATCCCTTGCTAGACTGTACTGGCACATATCAGGGGAAGTGGGATGAGCTGTGGGTGCAAAGGAACATCTCCCCTGTGTGCACTGTCTGGTGGGCCTGGATATGAGTGCCTGCAGGAAGGTGTGGGTGGCACTAAAGGAACCTGGTGGCTGCAGGATGGGCTGCTCACGTCTCCTGCTGTCCTTGCAGTTCATAGACCAGCAGCAGTTCTACCTGGCTCTCGACAACAAGATGATTGTGGAAATGCTGAGGACGGACCTCTCGTATCTCTGCAGCCGCTGGAGGATGACTGGGCGGCCAACCATCACCTTCCCCATCTCCCACACCATGCTCGGTATAGATCCTCCAGCCTCGCAAGGCATTTTGGCTAGAGCAGCCTCTGGAGGAGGAAGCGGGTGGGCACATATGGGACTGTCTTGATAATGGGGACATGGTGGGACTGGAACAGCCAGTAATGTCCTGTAAAGAGGTTACTGCTCAAAGGAGCCACACTGAGTTGGCAGCTGTCCTGGCAGCTACCAGGGCTGTCTGCCAAGCACTAGAGCCTGCAGCCCAAGGGATGTTTGCTGCCATGGAGGTATTCAGTCTCTGGGCAGCTAGGCTTTTTGGGAGGCCTTTTGGGAGTAGGACCAAAAATATAATCCCCTCTAAAAGTGTTCTTGGGGCTTTTCATGCATCTTGACTCTTCACTAGGACTAGTGAGACCTGCTCATTACTTTCCTAGACAACAGGGAGGGGAGAACAGCAAACCAGAAAGAGCAGAGAGTTGCGCAATGGTGCAGAGCAGAACTGGCTTCTCTGAAGCAAAATAGGCTTCTCTGGAGCTGTGCGCACTTTCCTTATGAGTTTGGTGCTCTGTGTTGCTTTGAGGCCTGTTTGGCTCTCCTTGTGTACTTGAAATGCCCTTAGTGTCCTGAGCATGCCCTCTGCTGTAGTGCCGTTGCCCCTGACAGCAGCACCCCCTCTGCTGCCTCATGTGAAAGCCAGGGACAGAGCAGAGAGCTGTTGGGTCCTGCTGTCCAGTACTGTCAGCTTCAGCCCAAGGTGAAATCTGAGGAGCCTGGAGCATCTTGGCCTGCCTTTGCTGGAATCCA
Source organism: Calidris pugnax (assembly GCF_001431845.1). Lineage (NCBI taxonomy): Eukaryota > Metazoa > Chordata > Aves > Charadriiformes > Scolopacidae > Calidris > Calidris pugnax. The sequence continues at coordinate 68,454 of NW_015091028.1, read as the reverse complement.
TCCTGAACAGCCCTGAATTTCCCTTCTTGGGTGGTGCTTTTGGTACAAAGCCTGGTTGTGCTCCCCAAAAGAAGGGTTTGGGTGATGCCATAGTGCTTTGCGTGTCTGAATGCCCACCTGGCCCTATGTTACCTTCTGGGAGCCTGACTGCCTGTGGCTCTGTCCCCAACAGATGAAACCGGCAGCAGCGTGCACCCCACAGTGCTGGCAACGCTGCGGAAGCTGCAGGACGGCTATTTCGGTGGTGCAAGGTGAGTGCAGCTTCCTGCAGTGCAGGAGCGGAGGGGGTTCATGAGGGTACCTGCTGGTCCTGAGTATCAGCTGTTGGGGAAACAAGCTGTAGAGGATACACTGGGGTGTGCTAGGCTGTAAATGCATCCTGGCGCTACAATCCCAACAGAGGAGATGCAAGAGAGGGCATATCTCTTCTTGCTATTAAGCTAACGGCTGCGGGATCCCTCTAATAGCTTTTGGGCAGCCCCTTCCATGGCCACCTGTGGCTGGAGGAGTTGCAGGCAGCTAAAGCAGGCACTGGGTCCTGCATACGCTCTGTGGCGAGTGCATCTCAGCCTGCCCTGGATCCCTGAGGCAAAGACAACAGTATTGCCTCCCCCTTCCTCTCTGTGTGACCTCTCCTCCTCTTGCCCAGGATCCAGACGGGTAAGTTGTCGGAGTTCCTGACAACGTCATGCCGAACGCACCTCAGCTTTATGGACCCTGGGCCAGAGGGTAAGGTCTTTACCACGAGTTACGAGCTCAGCATTGACAGCTTTGAGGATCTAGACGCCGAAAAGCGGCTGCATGGCTTGCAGATAGCAGAGGATGGTAAGGGGGAACAGGCCAGTTGCTTTTGTGGCGTGGCAAATGCCAAACTCACCCATAAACCCGTTAAGACCCAACCTCCCTGCCAGTGTCTGCCACTGCATTCTTCATACACTTGGGTTTTCACCATGTGTCTGTTTCCATCTGACCCTCCATCAATTAACCTTGTCTGGGTGATGCTCGTGGTGATACTGGTGGGGTGGGACTGGGTGAACTGATGCAGGTGTTGTAGCCTCCTGACCAGAGGGGTTTCTCAGCCAGACAGGGCTGAGGTGGGTGGACGTGGCCAGGGGAGTGTGGAGGACACTCTGTAATGAGCTGCTCTGACCTTTGTAGGCTGTTGTGTGGGAAAGAGACAAAGGCTCAGCAACCTGCCTTGCTTGGGAGATTTGGCTGAGGATCTTTGGTGCACAACTGTCGGTGCAGAGAGTGATGGCACAGTGGCTGAGATGGTGGGGAAGAGCCACCGTGTCCCCAAGCAATCTCTGAGTGTTTGCTTGAAGCCTTTGGCCCTCCCTGGGCAGAGCTGCTCTGGTGGGTGCCAAATTGAGGCCTTTCTTCTGTGGACAGGGTGCCTGAGAGGGCCTTGGCCCATCACAGCGTGATGGACCCACCTTGTCCTGAGACCACGGTGGGGTGCAAGTTTTGCTGCTCCCCTTGCAAACAGGTCTGGGTACACCTTCCTCCTGTGTGACCTAGTGTTGGTCATCTTCCCAGCCTTCCCATCAGTCTGCTCTGCCTCTGCTGCTCCTGTAGCCAATGTTTGCACTGCTGTGACTCTGAATACTTAGTTCTCTCACCTTCCTCTCACTTTGCCTGTGGTCTCCTTGCAGGCTGCACCTGGGCTTCCTCAAGGTGTTTGCTTCCGCCCAGCCCTGATGGGAGACAGGGTCTGCCTGGCCTCTCTACAGCAGCCAGAAGATACTTAATTTTAAGTTTTTCCTGTAGTCAGATGCTGCAGCCAGGCAGGATAATGTTCTCAAGCCTGATGTCTGGGTGACTTCTCCAGCCAAGCCTGCAGGCGCTGGCACAAGGCATCCCCACCATGCGTGGAAAGGGGGTGCTGGGCTGTTGGCCTTGACTGCAGTCAGCAGCTCACCTGGGGCAGACGCACCATATTGCCTCTCTGCCAGTTGGAGAGCAGCAAGGCTTTGCCCTTGCCCGCTGGCTGGAAGTGCATCAGCACTGCATTGTATTGCATTGCCTTGGCATGGGGCATCTACTGCCTGGGGCATCCCCCTCACTGCTGGGCAGCGCTGTTATCTCCTGGTTGAGTAGAGACCTCTCCAACTACCCTCCTCCATTAGCAGTTAGTGAGTGGTGGTTCTGACACCCCTCATGTGGCATTGGGAGCAATGAGAACTGCTGGAGGCTGGGCAAAAAGCAAGGCAGGAACCATAACTCCACCTCTTAACTCCTAGTTAGAAGTAACTGGTAATTTCTAATTAGAAGTAACTGTTGCAGAACCCACCCTGCCTTGCTCCCATGCTGGACCTGGCTCTTGCTGTGCTGGGGTGCTCCTGAGCGGTCTCTGCTTGGACAGGCCCCTGGCTGTGCCTCTCCTCCTTTCCTGGAGGGATAGAGTGCGAGGGTTTCTCTGTGGGGTTTAAGCAGACCCTGCTGTCCTTGCGCAGGCTTGGACCAGACACGCCACAGCCCCATCACTTCCTTTGTGCAGGCGGGACTCAGAGGGAGTCACAGTTTAGCCCCAGCTGGCAGCCAGTGTCCCAGGGACTGGAGGAGTTCAGGAACAGGGGTGCCACGGCTGCCATGCTTTGTAAGCCTGGCTACTGGTGCTGGATGGCTGGCTGCCGGCGCTAGTCCCACGCTGTTGCTTTGTGCAGCCAGCAAAGCTTTGGCCTTGCCAAGGCACAGCTGGGGTGCTTTCCAGGGCCTGGGGGGCCTCAGCACAAAGCAGCTGAACCCCCTCTTCTTCTGCCTCCCCTTCCAGCGGACACCTACGATGAGGTTGCTCAGTACTTGGATCACCTGCTGCAGCGCACGGTTCCCCAGTCGAACCTGCCTCCCACTGCCCAGCGGGGAGGGCTGAGCCGCTTTCGGGCTGCTGTCCACACCACCCGTGACCTCATGTCCCTGGCATCCAAGGCCAAGGACCTTCATGTCCAGAGTGAGTAGATCCAGCACCCTCGGCACCTTTGCTCAAGCCCCAGGGTGAGGCCGAAGTACTATGGGAGCTTTCCTAGCTGTGGGATGCTGGGGCCGCAGCTGGGCCGTGGACTGCATAGCAACCCATGTCCATCATGTTAGTGCTGGCCATGAAATATCTTGGAGTTGGTGCTTGGGCCGTCCTCGTGGAAACTGCTGAGCAATAAGGGATGGCAGCTCCCCATGGTGTTCCTCTAAGTGGGTGGGCAGGGGCTGCTTTTCCTACAGCCAGCTTCTCTGTGGGGACTGCTGGGGGAGCCGAGTGTCAGGTGTGAAGTATTTTGGGGCACAACAGTGGTGGCTGGGGTTGAGGAGCGTGCACCAACCTTGGCTTTCTTTTAGATGTTGGGATGTATGTCCCCAGCAAGATCTTCCAGGCATCCCAGCAGTCAGTTAAGCTGCTGAGTTCACCCCACCAGCACGACATGGATGGCAAGGTGAGCCCTGTCCCTCCCGGACTGGCCAAGCAGGCCATCCTTTCAGCTGGAGCCAGAGGGTCCTTGCAGGGGTGCATTGGAAAAGCTTGGTGTTTGGCAAGGGGGAATATCCATGGGTGAATGGCCTTGACTCCATAACCAGACCGCACTTGGTGCAGGGTACTGGTGGTGCTAACCAGGAGTGTGGGTCTCCCTTCTCCCAGAGTCACACACTCTATGCAGAGATGAACCTGCCCCGTGATGAGCATGGCAATGTGGATTGCAAGGCACTGGTGGACCAGCTGCGCGTCTGCCCCACGCTGCAGGAGCAGGCAGACATCCTCTACATGCTCCACATCCTCAAGTATGAGAAGCTCCAAGTCCTGCTGGCTCAGCCATGCATGCATCCCAACCCACAAAGCCTGAGAGCTACTGCAGGGTGAATGGCTGGCTAGAACCCGGCATCTCTTTACTGCAGGGGGCCTGAGTGGCACACGGGACTTGACAGCGAGCCTGGTCCCACTGTCAAGGAGCTCCTCACAGAGCTGTATGTGCGTGTGGGGGACACACGCCAGTGGGCGCTGATCCGGTACATCTCTGGCATACTCAAGAAGAAGGTGGAAGCTCTGGATGAGGTAACAACCAGGCAGCCAACATCTAGCAGGCTGAGGCCTGTTGGAGGGGAGGCAGCAGAGTGGGCAGGCAAGCTGTAGCTGCATCAGCTGTGTCTCCCTTTGCCTTGTGCCAAGGCCCCAAACCCTGAGCTGCTGGTGATTCCTGGGGTGACTCTTTCTGTCCTCAGGCCTGCACTGACCTCCTGTCTCACCAGAAGCACTTGACAGTGGGGCTACCCCCGGAGCCACGCGAGAAGACGATCTCTGCGTGAGTGTGGCACCTCTCCCTCCCCAGGTGTGCTGGGCTGGATGTGAGCCTGCTGCTCTGGAGTCTGTGGGCAGGAGCAGCTCTGGGTGGCTGTCCCCAGGCTGTATCGCTGCTCTCTGACTGTACAGACCAGGAGGGAGACAGGGCTCACGCTGCTCCCTCTCACCTGCTCTTCTGTTCATCCCCTCCCCAGCCCGATCCCCTACGAGGAGCTTGTTCGCCTCATTGATGAAGCCAGTGAGAAGAACCTCAGTGTGTCCATCCTCACCCAGGTGAGGGACTGGGCTGGTGAGGGACACCACAGCTGGGTGTCTGCCTTGGCGAGCAGCAGTGGGATGATCTGCCTCTTCCCCTCCAGGAGATCATGGTGTACTTGGCCATGTACATGCGCACACAGCCTGCACTCTTTGCTGAGATGTTCCGCATCCGTATTGGGCTCATCATCCAGGTGATGGCGACAGAGCTGGCGCACTCCCTGCGCTGCTCAGGTGCGTGCAGCAGGGACGGTGCCCTGGCTGGGGTGGTGCTGTGGTGCCTGGGGCCTTCTCAGCCAGGAAGGAGAAGTGCTGTTAAAAATGGGCAGCTTGGCACGAGGATGAGACCCTGCATGAAAGTGCCGAGGTCTGCAGATGGGGCTGTTAGTGGACAGCACAGGCAGGTGATTTCATAGCAGTCTCTACTCAGGCATGTGTTGGGCTGGCATGGGTCTCTGTGGTAGGCAGTACCTGGCATTAGTGTATGTCCTTGGAGCTCCTGTACCAGTGCTTCCCCTGCTCACAGAGCCAGGGTACAGAGTAGAAATGTCACAAGGGCTGTGAAGCAGGGCAGAACCTCCCAACTCTGTTTTCTCCAGCTGGAGAAGCCACCGAGAACCTGATGAATCTCAGCCCATCAGACATGAAGAGCCTTCTCTACCACATTCTCTCTGGCAAGGAGTTTGGGGTGGAAAGGAGTGGTGAGTCTCTTGGCTGGGTTGTGAGAGCATCTCAGCACCAGGCAAAGCTGAGTACTGGTGTGGAGCATGGCCAGCTCCCAGTGTTCCCAGCTGTTCTCCTCCATGTTCAGCACAGTTGCTTCTGCACCGCACTGGTCCAGTGAGAAGCTGTGCTTTTCAGCAGCATGGTGCTGAGCCAACTTCTGTGGATTGAGCCCAAGTCCTGTGGCTCTTGGGGCTTTGCTTACTTTGGCACTTGGCCCCGTCAGGCCTGAACCGAAGCAGTTCTGTGCTGTGCTTATGGATCTCTGGTGCTGGTTGGGATAGAGGGAAGGGTGTGCAGAGGTACCAGTGCCTGAGCAGCAACAAGGGATGTCCATGCCCTGAGCCATGGTACCCACTCTGGATTTCTCTTCCCCTCCAGTGCGATCAGTCGACTCATCGCTCACCACTGCTGTCTCCATCTGTGAGGTAGGGGCTGTCGGGGCCACGAAGCCTGAGCGTGCTGGCATCGTCAGGCTGAAAAGTGAGATCAAGCAGGTGAGGGCATGGGGTGCAGGGTGCGGCTGCCAGGTTTTGTGGGTGACAAGCAGCTACAGGATGGGCAGGATTGATGGGAGAGCAGGAGGGAGCTCGCTCTTGGGCTTTAGAGAGCTTACAGCTGCTTCCAGGAGCTCCTGTTGGCTCCGGTCCTGCCCTGGGGGGGAGAACTGGGGTAAATCTGTTAGTGGGGGTGGGAGTTGCTCTGGAAGTGCAGTACAGGGGGGAGCACAGGGGTACTTAAGAAGGTGCAGGGGTGAGGAGGACCACACAGTGTCCCAGGCATGGCTGGTGTCCTGGTGGGCCTCTTCCAGCAGCAGAAACTTCATTTCCTTCTTCTCTTGCAGCAACTGGATAAACGTAGGCAGTCTCTGACTGGGAGTAAGGTGAAGCCACTCTGGTCCTCCTGCAGCCTCAGCTTTTGTCCCTCATGCCACACACCAGGGCAGCTCCCAAGCATGCATGAGTCTGAGCTTTCCTAAACAAACCTGCTGAGCGATCTGCAGAAGCAATTAGCTGGCTTCCCCTCTCAACAGGCTCAGGGTTGCTCTGTTCAGGATGGGGAAGGAGGCTGGCTCCCTGGGAAGAGATCGGCATTGCTCTTAATATGCGGTGGGGGCTCAGGGCTGGCACTGCCCTACAGCCTTCAAGGAGCTCCCCTCTGAGTGGCACCAGCCGTGTTTGGTCTGGCCAAGGGGAAGGCTTCTCTGAAGCTGTGGGTGTATTGGCATTACAACCAGCTGGGAGCTGTGCTCCATAGCTGCTATGGCTAATAGGTCCCATTATACTAAAAAAAACTTGCTGAGTGGGATGGCATGGTGTTCCCAGTGCCATGACCAGCAGTAGCCCTGCTGGTAATTGTTGGATCCTGCATGTAGCCTCCCCAGCTATTTCTTCTCTGCAGGAAGAGGCTCCTGCCCAGCTACAAATGACAAGGGCCTTTTCCAGTGCTTGGTGTGAGTCCAGGAGGAGTCCTGAGCTCTAGGAGGGGGCCCATCCTCAGAGACATGGCCTGCGGGGACCAGGCTGATGCAGCAGGTTTATGGTCAACCTGCTGCAGCATGAAACCTGGCATCACAGAGGGACCACATATGTGGCGAGGAGGGTTGTCCACGGGCAGCGACCTTGCTGCTGGCCCTCCAGTCTGCCTGAGAATAAATCGCTGCCTGTGACAGCAGCCCAGAGAGCAGTAGCAGCCCTGCCCCTGTGCGCTGACTGGCACAAGTTCACTGCTGCTGCAGCACCAGCACATGGGGCCCCGCAGCTGCTCCATGCCCTGGCGCCCCTCTGATGCTAATCTGAAAATTTCCGCAGCTCGCCTTTCAAAAGTACCTCTCAATCTCCAGCTAACTGCAGCCCTTGGGATAACTGCCCTGTGACCTGAGCTTGGCCCATGTTGCTGCTGCTGTGCTTGCTGTGATGGCTGCCCCGCTCTGGCACAATCTGATTTTTGTGTCTTGTTTTCCTTTAGCCCCTCAGTTTACAGTCTATGGATGCCGACCTGAAGTCCTCTCTGGTAACCTGTGTTTGTTGTTTGTCATGTTTGGCTGCAGAAAGGAGCTGTGCTCTGGGGGGTGTCACAGTGAGCTGGGGCTGCAGGGTGTGCTTTGCTGGGGGCAGGGGGTGGCAGCTCTACCCTGGGGAACCAGGCTGGGCAAGCACAAACTCTTGGGCAGCAGCAGGCTGCATTCTCGTGAAGTATTTACTTTGCAGCAGTCTCTGTTGTCCTTGTTTTGTCTGCCCAGTCCACTGGGCACTCAGAGCTGCTGGGCAAGGGCTCCTTTTCAAGCATGCTGGAAGACCAGAGCAGTAAGGACAGCCGCCAGGGCCAGTGGCATCGGAGACGGCGGCTGGATGGGGCCCTGAACCGTGTTCCTGTGGGCTTCTACCAGAAGGTCTGGAAGGTCCTGCAGAAGGTGAGCTGTGTGTCTAGCTGGCTCCTCTCCATGCATGTGAGCCTGTAGTCCCAGGCACCAGCCTTGCCAGGGACACCTTGGGCACCTGAGGCTGGTCCCGATGTTGTGTAGATACCTGCTTCATGAACAAGGCCTGCAGCTGGCCCTGGAAAGCTGGGGAGGAGTTGGAGCTGCCTTGTAGGCATGTAAGACTGACATACTGTGCTGACCATTGTAGAGGGCAACTGGGTCTGCTCAGTTGCTTTATACGTTAGGCAGGCAGGGACAGGGCTGGAGCCCCAGCTGAAGCAGCTCCAGGCATAGCTCATCCTAGGCACAGTAAGCCTGGGAGCAGAGCCCCATGCTGTGTGTAATTGTTGGATCCTGCATGTAGCCTCCCCAGCTATTTCTTCTCTGCAGGAAGAGGCTCCTGCCCAGCTACAAATGACAAGGGCCTTTTCCAGTGCTTGGTGTGAGTCCAGGAGGAGTCCTGAGCTCTAGGAGGGGGCCCATCCTCAGAGACAGGGCCTGCGGGGACCAGGCTGATGCAGCATATGGCCTTTCTGCTGGCCCTCCAGTCTGCCTGACAATAAATCCCTGCCTGTGCCGAACTGATGGGAAAGCCCATGTAGCTGATGCCAAACTGGTGGAGAAGTAGTGATGCTGTGCAGTGAGTCAGGAGGTGGAGCTGGGGTGTGTGGGCAGCACCCACCAGTGCTCGAGTAGGAGCAAGCTGATGGGCTGGACCTATGTGTCCTCGCACAGTGCTTCTCCAGGCCATGACCATGGTTGCTCTTTCTTGTTTTGCAGTGCCATGGCCTCTCCGTGGAGGGCTTTGTTCTCCCCTCTTCAACAACCAGAGAGGTAGGAGGTTTATGTGAAGGGGAAACAGGGCAGGTGGGTTGGTGTTGGGCGCTGGGTTGCCCTGGGCAAGTGCCTAGCACAGCACGGGACTTGTGCTGGCGGTATGAGGCTCTAGATGCATTCCTTCTCCCTCCTCACAGATGACCCCAGGGGAAATGAAGTTTGCTGTGCATGTGGAGTCAGTCCTCAACCGCGTGCCCCAGCCAGAATACAGGCAGCTGCTGGTAGAGGCTATCTTAGTGCTCACCATGCTGGTGGACATGGAGGTGCACACCATTGGTGGCATCATAGCTGTGGAAAAGATCTTGCAGACAGCCAACGACCTTTTCTACGAGGAGCAGGTAGGGGCCAGGCCTCATGCAGAGGGCGCAGACTGCACCCAGGGCTGCTGGCTGCGTTCCTCAAAGCTCTTCAGAGTCCATCCCCTGGGAGGGTCCTGCCTGTTGTCTCCATTGTGTTCATGGGGCATAGCAAAGATGTAGCATCCTCTTCCTGCTGCTCACCATCTGTGTGTCACACTGAGTACAACGGAGGATAGGGGGGTAGAAGCTGGTGAGGGGTCTGCCCTTATTCCTAATGCTGCCTTTCTCCTCCCCTGTCCAGAAAGCCCTGGGTGCCGACGACCACATGCTGGAGAGGGACCCTGTGACGGGCATCTGCAGGCTGCTGTACGACAGTGCTCCAAGCGGCCGGTTCGGCACCATGACCTACCTGTCCAAGTCGGTGGCCATGTACGTGTACGACTTCCTGCCCACCGACGGCTGCTCCATGCAGTAGCTCTCACAGCTCCTCTCCTCAGTCCACAGATGCTACAGGAGGGTTGTTTCATACAGCTTTTAAAGATGGGCTTTAGGTTAGTGTGCAGGCAGCCTGTGTGGCCATCTCTCCTCCCAGTCCCGGCCTCTCAGTGGGTGAGGGCTCTCCCAAAAAGCTCCGCAGGAGGCATATGTGCTAAGCTGACCTGTGTCTGCCTGCAGAACGAGGGCTGGCAGGGAAAGGCTGAGCTTTGAAGCCTGTTTGTGTTAGATGTGTCTGCACGGTTCCTCCTGGGCCATTGCCCCCAAAGGGGCCTGTGTTTGAAGGAGGTGGAAAGGGCCCCCTCACCAAGCATGTGTGCTTTGCACTGCAGCTCAAGCTTTCCCTGCCTCAAGCAGATTTGAGGTTTTTAACCTGTTCTGTGCTGCTTTTTGTTCCAAATCCACAGGGTTATACTAGTGTAGGCTGGAGCTCTTGCTCTTCCTGCTGCTAATAGAAAAGCTTAGTTAGGAAAATGTCACCTGAGCCTCTCCCAGCACACCCAAAATCAAAATAGTCCAGCCTGGCCACCACTGTGCTGCTTGGACACAGGCACCCATCATGTCTCCCTCAGGGGAGGAGGTGCACAGCTGGGTGGCTATGGGAGCCAGGAGCATCCCAAGGTGGGAACAGTCCCCTGCTACCACCACACTGTGAGCACAGGGTTTCTGGCTGCCTGAGGGATGCTGGTGGCAGTCCCTCTGTGCCCTCTGCTCTGTCTCTGGCAGTGTTGCTGATGGCTAAGTTGCAGGTTCCCGAGTGGATACGTGTCCTGTGAAGCAGCTCTGAGCTAGCTGCATGGCTCAGCGTTAGCTGTGCCATCACAGACGTGCTCTTAACATTCAGTTGTGGCCTCTGTCCCAGTTCCCACAGCCTTGCACAGGAGAGGGGTGGCAACTTCAGAGTAGGTCCCGGATCTGCTCTATCCTGCTGGTCAAACCCCACATAGGATAATGCAGTTGGAATTATGGGGATCAGGCACACTCATCACAAAGTGGTGGGGGAGCGGTCTGTTGACTATCGCATCATAGAATAGTTTGGGTTGGAATGGACCTTAAAAGGTCATCTAGTCCAACCCCTCTGCTGTGAGCAGCGACACCTTCCACTAGACCACTTTGCTAGTGGTCTCGGGCTCAGAGCTCTGTCCAACCTGACCTTAAATGTTTCCAGGCATGGGGTATCTACCACGTCTGTGGGCAACCTGTGCTGGTGTTTCACTACCCTCAGTGTAAAACATTTCTTCCTTATGTCTAGTCTAAATCTTCCCTCTTTTAGTTTAAAGCCATTACCCCTTGCCCTATCACAACAGGCCCTGCTAAAGTTTGTCCCCATCTTTCCTGGAACCCTGTTAGGGACTGGAAGGGGCTCTAAGGTCTCCCCAGTGCCTTCTCTTCTCCCGGCTGAACAACCCCAACTCTCTCATCCTGTCCTCACAGCGGAGTGCCTCCAATCCTTGGAGCATCTCTGTGGCCTGCTCTGGCCCTGCTCCAACAGGTCCATGTCCCTCTGATGTTGGTGGTCCCAGAGCTGGGGTCTTCCCAGAGTGGAGCAGAGGGAATCTGCGGAGCGGAGCGGAATCCACCCCACCCGCACCCCCTGCCGGCCACGCTGCTGGGGATGCAGCCCAGGATGCAGGGGCCTTTCTGGGCTGCGAGCGCACATTGCTGGCTCATGTCCAGTTTTTCACTCCCCAGCACCCCTAAGCCCTTCTCCTCAGAGCTGCTCTCTTATCCCTTCAGCCCCAGACTGTGCTGATAGTGAGGGTTGCCCTGACCCATGTGCAGGAGACTGCACTTGGCCTTGTGGAACCTCATGAGGTTCACAGGGGCTCACTTCTTGAGCCTGTCCAGGTCCCTCCTGGATGGCATCCCATCCCTCAGGCATGTTAACTGCACCACTCAGCTTGGTGTCATCCACAAACTTGCTGAGGGTGCACTCATCCCACTGTCTATGTCATTGATGAAGATATTGAACCGTACCGGTCCCAGGATGGCCCTGTGTATTTCCTTCTTGCCCTTTAGTTTGACCAGCAGGTCTCGACTCAACCATGCTGGTCTCTTGCCCTCCATTCCTGATTCTTACATCTGGGGATTGAGATCTGCCAGCTCTGTTCTGCTCCTTTGCCCCTGAGGGCAGTTTCCCAGAGCGTCTGTTGACTGACTCCCGGAATTCCTGAGCTGGAATTTTGCTTTCATGAAAGTCAGGGTCCTGACTTAACTCTTAGGACTGTGAACTCCACCAGTGCATGATCACTGCAGCCCAGGCTGCTTCCAATCTTGACATCACCAATTAGCTTACTTGCGTTGGTGACCATCAGGTCCAGTGTCGCATCTCCTGTGGTGGGGGTGTCTATCGCCAGCCTGAAGAAGTTATCCTCGATACACTCCAGAAGTCTCCTGAATTGCCTGAGGGCCCTTACTGGTACCCCGTCCCTCTAACCTTGGCATGTTGTTCCACAGCTTGTCACGGGCGAGCCTGATATTATCCCCCTCCCCTTTCAAGCCTAGTTTAAAGCTCTGTCAATGAGCCCCACTAGCTCATGAGAAGGAGACCCTCTTCCCCCTTTCAGAAAGGCGAAGCCTAACTGATGCCAGCATGCCTGGCACCATGCAGGCCGTCCCATTATTGAAAAATCCCAAATTGTGGCAGTAATACCAGCCACGGAGCGACATATTAATAGTCTGGATCTGACTTTCTTTCAATGTTGTTGTCCATCAACACCAGCATTGGAAGAAATAGGAAAACCCAGTCTGTCCTGAGAGGAAAAACTAACCTGTGCTCTAGATTCCCTTACCAACTGTCCCGAAGCCCAGAAGTCTCTTTTGATCCCCCTTGGACTATGCATTGTGGCTGCTTCGCCACCCACATGGAGGAGCAGTGGTGGGTAATAGTCCAAGGGCTATATCGAACTAGGAAGTTTCCTAGTGGTAGCCTTAATGCAGGCTCCAGGGAGGCAGCAGACTTTGAGAGGAGGGTCTGGCTGCCATATTGGACCCTCTGTTCCCTTCAGAAGGGAGCTGCCTACAACTATAACCTGTCGTCTTCTTTGTGGAGGTGGTTGTGGTACAGGCGTCAGCCTCTCTGACCTTGGCAGCACCTCTGGTGAATATGCACTGTCATCCACATCAACATCCATGCAGTGCCCTTCCACATCCAGAGCTGTATACCTGTTGGACACAGGCACCTGGGAAGGTGAGGTGGGCAAGGAGGGGGTTCACCTGCCACTCTGAGTGTGGACTTGCCTCTATTCCCTCCTCTCTTTTAAACTGCTGTCTTCAGCCTGCGTGGGGAGGAGGATGCAGGACCCTCTTGATCTTGGTTTTTTCCTGGTGGCTGTTCCCGTTTCCGTCTCAGGGAGGGCAGAACATGGTTCTACCAGTCTATCTCTGAGGAGCTGATGCTCCTCAGACTTTCTACTTCCTCCTGTACCTCTGCCACCAGACTGAGCAGATCCTCCCCCTGGTCACACCTCACATGACTGTTCCAGCAGCTGTCATCTGTCACCAGTGACAGGCTCTGGCACTCCCTGCAGGCTGAGACCTGGGTGGCTGCATGTTTTCATGGGAGCTCTGTCTGGATTGCCACATGCATTCTGGCGAGTGCTGGGGACATGGCTTTCTGCCTGGTGGGTACCACAGTTGACCTCCTGAGACGGTGACGGCCACCGACTGAGCTCAACCCTGGAGCTGGTAGGGTCACTGTCCCCTTCCCATGTGCGCTGCCACGCTGTACTCTGGTTGCCTGCTCCAGTCACCATGCTCCTGCTCGTTCCCCGGGATGCTTTTATGGGCATGGAGGAGGCTGTGGCTCTGTGGGCCAAGACCTGCTGCTTTGCTGCGCATCAGGCCAGCTCCGGAGCAGTTCCCCTTGGTGTGTTTTGTGATCTTGTAGCCGGTTTAAGCTCCTGTGTTGTCTCAGAGCCACTTCCTGAGGTGGCCGATACTCTGTAATTGTTTCCCGCTGATCCTTCCACACCTGGAGAGCCCTGTCCGGGCAGAGGGGGCTGTAGCCCCTGCTCCACTTCTCCCTTCCTCCAGAGAAACCTGGGAGGGAGCTGGTTCGGGAGCCAGCGGGGCTCTGGCCGTGTTTGGGCCTCAAACCAGGACAGCTCCTCCGGCGAGGGGTGCGTTTTTAATGACCGTTGTTACATTTTTAAAGATAATCCACCCCACGACCTGCGGCCGGTGGGGACCCCCAATAAAACGTCTCCTATGGCGAGTGTGTGTGGACTACAGCTCCCGGCGTGCCTCGGCGGCGCGGCGCCTCCCGGCGTGCCCCGCGGCCGGAAGTGTCCGCCGTGGCGTGCCCCGGGCGGCCCGGCCCGGCGTGGCGGCTCTGATGGCGGTGGCGGCAGCGACCCCGCCAGTCTATGTGTATAGCGCGGAGTACGTGGCTCTCTGCGACTCCCTCTGCAAAGTGCCCAAGCGGGTCAGCGCCGCACCGTGGGGGCTGGCGGGGAAAGGGTGGTGGTGGTGTTAACGGGCCCTGTGGGACCCCGGCGTGGTGGCGTTGGGAACGTGGTGGTGAGGCCTGGGGTCAGAGGGGAGCCCCGGGGCTTTGGGGAGGCTGCCGGCATCGGGAGCAGCGGGAGGGTGTGGGGGAGCTTGGGGGAAGGGGCGGCGGCGGGGCCCTTGCCGGGGGGCGAGCTCGTCTCTCCCCTCACAGGGCCGCTGGGAAGGCTGCCGGCATCGGGAGCCTCACCATCGCGGTGGTGAGGCCTGGGGTCAGAGAGGAGCCCCGAGGCTTTGGGGAGGCTGTGGGCAGCGGGAGGTTGTGGGGAGCTTGGGGGAAGGGGCGGCGGGGGGCTGGGACGCAGAAGTGGCAGTTCCTGGTGCCCCTTCTCGAGAAGCTGAGCGCTGCCGTCCATTTTCCGAGGCAGTGGGAACGCCCTGTAGACACTACTGTGCTGCACAGTTCCGGGGGGATCCCCTGTCTGGGCACCCAGCTGAGGCAGCTGCCGGTTCAGCTGTGCTACTGGGAGAGTCACGCCAACGCCTTCCCTCCAGGTCATGTAGCTCCCGGTGGCTGTGTGTCTGTCACCTGCACTAGAGCTATCTCATGGTGGTCGTCTTCTCTTTTTAGGCCAGTATGGTACACTCGTTGATTGAAGCATATTCCTTACTCGACCAGATGAAGTAAGTGTTCCCATTTTCTGTGAAAAGAACAGTTTTTTCTCTGCTGAGGTTTGGAAGATACCAAGTAACTGCAGGTCTTACGCTGTCCCTGCTGGCAATGTGATTTTTAGGAGCCCATGCAGTGTGTATTTCTAGGATCTAAGGAAAGTCTGCCTGTTTTGCTAACTGGACAAGATTATGGTAATTTTGGCAAGTGTAATTTACGGTTACCTTTTGTAGTCCAATGGAATACAAATTGTCTTGTGCTTTCTCCATAGAGTACGCTGCTCTTATGGCTCTGAGCAGAAGTGACGGCATAGAAACCATCCTTGTTGGTTCTGCTCTGAATCTGTGCCTGAACACTGGCCTGTGCTGATGCTGAGAGAAGCCATATCGTTTTGCTATGTTGTGATTGATTTGGGAGACTTTTTGTGAGGTGTTGGTCCTGTTCAGGAGAGAAGACAAGATGAGGTCTGAGGCGGAAGAGTGAGAACCCTCCAACCCCATTAGGCTCTTGACACTGGGGGATATGAAGGGAAAGAAAAGGCTTAGCTCAGCCTCTTTTATGTAGAGTCTCATAAAAACTTAAAAAAATCCCACACTCCAACAGGGCCAGAAAGTCCTACTGGGCCTTTTTTTTAAAGGATTTTTTCCTTTCTGATCATTTTGGTACAGTGTGCTTAGGAAATCGCTGTGGGCACCATTACTGAGATGGACCCAAAGCCTATTCACCCTGGCTTGGGGTGAGAAGTACTTGGCACCTGGGCTGGCCTCCAGCTAGGAGCTCCTTGCATCCTTTCTGTAGCAGTGGAGCTGTACTGTGTTGCCTCTGTGCCTCCAGAGTCTGAGGTTTAGAGAGGGCTTCAACGTGCCACAAGATTTATTTAGACGGATTGCAAAGCACCCAAACCCGAGAAAGGTGATGTGAAAGTTGCTGAGGACAGAGGCAGTCTCTGAATGCAGGTGGAGTTAAGAGCATGTCGGAGGTGCTGCTCAGCTCTTGACCCAGCAGGCTGGTGTCCTGCCGCCATGCTGGGCTGAGCCTGGGTGGTCTCATTCTGATATTTCCTCTGTGTGTAACCAGAATGTTGGATCTGCTGTGGGTTGCTCAAACTGGGAGAACATGCAGAAAAGGGGAAAAAACCTTGAGGCAAAGTGGAAAGGTTGATGCAGGCAGCACCTGCAGGTGTTCCTTGTCAGGGTGGGCATAGCAGACAGTGCCAAGGTGGTGAAAAGGTCTACTCCAGCTCAGCTGAGCGGCTTTCTCACTCAAAGTGACAGTCCAGTGCTTTTGTTTGCTTTTTCAACATGGAAGGAGGAGGGGCTTTTTGCTTTTTCAACAGTAACTGCCAAAAGAAGGCTCCTTGTGCAAGGAGGTTAAAGCTGGTCATTCCAGCCGAACCCTGGAGCTGGAACCTGAAGCGCTCCCTTTCTCTTCTCTGCCCAGGATAGTCAAGCCAAAAGTGGCCTCCATGGAGGAGATGGCAAGCTTCCACACGGACGCCTACCTGCAGCATCTGCAGAAGGTCAGTGAGGAGGGAGATGACGACCATCCGGAGTCAGTGGAGTATGGACTGGGTAAGGATGCATACCTTCAGCGAGAGATAAATGACTATCAGGCCCAGGATGCTTTTTTGCGGGAGCTGAGGTTAGGTGGAGGGGTGAGCTGGGCTTTTGTGGAGGGAAGCACTCTTTGGGGTGTTGCTGGACCTCGTCAGCCAGCGGTCGCCTGTCTGGCTGGCATTTTCACTCTTGCCAGCAGAGGGTGCTGTCAGCCTCCCGCTGCTGCTCCCTATGCTCAGCCTGTCCCTTGCCTACAGGGAGCCAGCGCCACTTGCTGCTGCTTGGAGGTTCTCCGGTAGGACACAAGGCCCCGACATGGTTGGGGGGTAGCTGAGAGTGGCTTCCACAAGCCTGCTGTCATGGAGGGCACACGTGAACGATGGCCTGAAGCTACAGCCAGGGACCAAAGCAACTGCTGTTTGCCTGGTGACTTTGCTCTTGTCTCGAGCGGAGGGCTCTTGCCCACCTGGACTTAAGACAGTCTGAGCAATGCAGTGGTCAAAGCAGGCAAGGTGGCTGTGGGTGCTGTCTTAGTCTCAGGAGGAGTGACCCAGTGCAGCAACAAAGGGCAGGGACTCTGCCAAGCGGTGAAGATCAGACATTTAGTGTTTCATTTTTACAGCATATATAGTTTCTCTCTTTTGATCACGCGCTGTGTGTCTACACAGATAGGTTGTGGGGACCTGTCCACATGCCGTTATGAGCAATACAGTTTGCTACATATAAGTGTTCATGCACCTTGGCTAATTAGTCATTATTATTTGTTTTGGTATATTGTTACCTATTTTGTTAGCTTGCTATCTATTTCACATTGCCTTCACATTACCATGTAAGGACATTGTTTACTGTTCTCAAGGCTTCCTTCCCATCAATGCAAGAACACCTGCCAAGCTCTCGCTCAGCAGCGCGTCGCCACAATTCCTCACTCCCCACAACCCAGCATTGAGGCAGTGGTGCAGATTCTGTGCTGATGCCACGAATCTCCCCTAGATCTGCTCATTACATTTCTGAAGCTGATCTGTCCGTGGGCAGAGGAGCAGCCGTGGGGTCAGGCCTTGCTGAGGAACAGATCCAGGGAGGCTGCTGTAGGAGTAGGTCATATTCATATGAAGATCATATTCTAGCTATAGATCTGCAGCATACCTAGGCCTGTCTCCTTTGTGGATGTCTGTTTTTAGGGGGAGACACACCAGTGACCGTATCAGGGCTTGCCTGGTAGAGTAGCCGGAGAACTGAGAATGCTTTTGCAAGACTGGTATGAGGGACCAGAAGGCTGGGCTAGCCAGGCGCACAGATCAGCAGCTGGTTCAAGACCCATCTGCGAATGATCTGAGTGCAAGGAAACGTTTTGATTCTTGGTGTTTGTGGTGGGTTAACTGTGGTTGGCCACCAGATGCCCACCAAGATGCTCCCTCTCCCTCCTCAATAGGGTAGGGGAGAAAATGCAATGGAAAAGATCATGGGTTGAGGTAAGGACAGTGAGCTCACTCAGCAGTTACTGTCAGGGGCAGAACAAACTTATGGAAATTAATTAAATTAGTAACAGTAGGATAAAGAGAATTTAAAACAAAACTAAAATCACCTTCCTTCTCATCCACCCTTCTTTCCAGACTCACTTCACTCCCAGCTCTTCTACCCCTTTTCCCCCCAGTGGTGTAGGAGGGCAGGGAATAGAGGTTGTCAGTGCATCACACATTGTCTCTGCTGCTCCTTCCTCCTCATACCCTTCCCCTGCTGTAGTGTGGGGTCCCTCTCACAGAAGACAATCCTCCATGAGCTCCTCCAGCACTGGTTCTTCCCATGGGCTGCAGTTCTTCACGAGCTGCTCCAGTGTGGGTCCCTCATGGGGTCCCAAGTCCTGCCGGAAAACCTGTTCCAGTGTGGGCTCCTCTCCCTGTGGCCACAGGTCCTGTCAGGAGCCTGCTCCAGCGAAGGCTCTCCATGGGGGTCACAGTCTCCTTCGGGCACCCACATGTTCCATCGTGGAGCTGTAGGGGGATACGTGCTCCAACCATGGACCTCCATGGGCCGCAGGGGGATGCATGCTCTGCCGTGGACGTCCATGGGTTGCAGAGGGATATCTGCTCCCCACCTCACTCTGTGAGCTGCAGGGTTGAGGTTAGGTGGAGGGGTGAGCTGGGCTTTTGTGGAGGGAAGCACTCTTTGGGGTGTTGCTGGACCTCGTCAGCCAGCGGTCGCCTGTCTGGCTGGCATTTTCACTCTTGCCAGCAGAGGGTGCTGTCAGCCTCCCGCTGCTGCTCCCTATGCTCAGCCTGTCCCTTGCCTACAGGGAGCCAGCGCCACTTGCTGCTGCTTGGAGGTTCTCCGGTAGGACACAAGGCCCCGACATGGTTGGGGGGTAGCTGAGAGTGGCTTCCACAAGCCTGCTGTCATGGAGGGCACACGTGAACGATGGCCTGAAGCTACAGCCAGGGACCAAAGCAACTGCTGTTTGCCTGGTGACTTTGCTCTTGTCTCGAGCGGAGGGCTCTTGCCCACCTGGACTTAAGACAGTCTGAGCAATGCAGTGGTCAAAGCAGGCAAGGTGGCTGTGGGTGCTGTCTTAGTCTCAGGAGGAGTGACCCAGTGCAGCAACAAAGGGCAGGGACTCTGCCAAGCGGTGAAGATCAGACATTTAGTGTTTCATTTTTACAGCATATATAGTTTCTCTCTTTTGATCACGCGCTGTGTGTCTACACAGATAGGTTGTGGGGACCTGTCCACA
This sequence comes from Calidris pugnax, assembly GCF_001431845.1. Taxonomy (NCBI): domain Eukaryota; kingdom Metazoa; phylum Chordata; class Aves; order Charadriiformes; family Scolopacidae; genus Calidris; species Calidris pugnax. The sequence continues at coordinate 49,738 of NW_015091028.1, read as the reverse complement.
TGCCGTTATGAGCAATACAGTTTGCTACATATAAGTGTTCATGCACCTTGGCTAATTAGTCATTATTATTTGTTTTGGTATATTGTTACCTATTTTGTTAGCTTGCTATCTATTTCACATTGCCTTCACATTACCATGTAAGGACATTGTTTACTGTTCTCAAGGCTTCCTTCCCATCAATGCAAGAACACCTGCCAAGCTCTCGCTCAGCAGCGCGTCGCCACAATTCCTCACTCCCCACAACCCAGCATTGAGGCAGTGGTGCAGATTCTGTGCTGATGCCACGAATCTCCCCTAGATCTGCTCATTACATTTCTGAAGCTGATCTGTCCGTGGGCAGAGGAGCAGCCGTGGGGTCAGGCCTTGCTGAGGAACAGATCCAGGGAGGCTGCTGTAGGAGTAGGTCATATTCATATGAAGATCATATTCTAGCTATAGATCTGCAGCATACCTAGGCCTGTCTCCTTTGTGGATGTCTGTTTTTAGGGGGAGACACACCAGTGACCGTATCAGGGCTTGCCTGGTAGAGTAGCCGGAGAACTGAGAATGCTTTTGCAAGACTGGTATGAGGGACCAGAAGGCTGGGCTAGCCAGGCGCACAGATCAGCAGCTGGTTCAAGACCCATCTGCGAATGATCTGAGTGCAAGGAAACGTTTTGATTCTTGGTGTTTGTGGTGGGTTAACTGTGGTTGGCCACCAGATGCCCACCAAGATGCTCCCTCTCCCTCCTCAATAGGGTAGGGGAGAAAATGCAATGGAAAAGATCATGGGTTGAGGTAAGGACAGTGAGCTCACTCAGCAGTTACTGTCAGGGGCAGAACAAACTTATGGAAATTAATTAAATTAGTAACAGTAGGATAAAGAGAATTTAAAACAAAACTAAAATCACCTTCCTTCTCATCCACCCTTCTTTCCAGACTCACTTCACTCCCAGCTCTTCTACCCCTTTTCCCCCCAGTGGTGTAGGAGGGCAGGGAATAGAGGTTGTCAGTGCATCACACATTGTCTCTGCTGCTCCTTCCTCCTCATACCCTTCCCCTGCTGTAGTGTGGGGTCCCTCTCACAGAAGACAATCCTCCATGAGCTCCTCCAGCACTGGTTCTTCCCATGGGCTGCAGTTCTTCACGAGCTGCTCCAGTGTGGGTCCCTCATGGGGTCCCAAGTCCTGCCGGAAAACCTGTTCCAGTGTGGGCTCCTCTCCCTGTGGCCACAGGTCCTGTCAGGAGCCTGCTCCAGCGAAGGCTCTCCATGGGGGTCACAGTCTCCTTCGGGCACCCACATGTTCCATCGTGGAGCTGTAGGGGGATACGTGCTCCAACCATGGACCTCCATGGGCCGCAGGGGGATGCATGCTCTGCCGTGGACGTCCATGGGTTGCAGAGGGATATCTGCTCCCCACCTCACTCTGTGAGCTGCAGGGTGACAGCCTGCCTCACCATGGTCTTCACCACAGGCTGCAGGGGAACCCTACTCTGGTGCCAGCAGCACGTCTTCCCTCTCCTTCTTCACTGACCTTGGCCTCTGCAGAGCTGTTTCTCTCACATATTCTGACTTTTCTCTTCTAGCTGCTGCACAGCATTTGTTACTCTTTCTTCAGTATGTTATCACAGAAGTGCCGCTTGCTGGCGGTGGGTCTGTCTTGGAGCCATCTCTGTCTGACATGGGTGCAGCTCTTGGTGTCTTCTCACAGAAGCTGCCCCAGCTCCCTCCATTACAAAAACCTTGCCACACAAACCAAGTGGATTTTTTTTTCCTACTTACATTCCCTGAATCTGCTGCATGAGTGTGAATCTGATTCCTGTTGTGAGGTTTTTTGTGCCATGGCTTTTTGGTTGTGCCTGGAACAGAAAGAGCAGCAGCTAAACAGAGAGAGCTCAATACAAAGGTGTGCTTCCACCAGAGGAAAAGGCCTGTTGTATCTGACGCATGGGTTCTTGCCCACAGGTTATGACTGTCCGGCTACGGAAGGGATCTTTGAGTACGCAGCAGCCGTGGGAGGAGCCACCATCACTGCAGCCCAGTGCCTGCTGGACGGCAAGTGCAAGGTAGCGATTAACTGGCCTGGAGGGTGGCATCATGCAAAGAAGTAAGAAAACAATCTCTTCCCTTGTGTTTTGTCACCACGTGTCTGAACCCTGCTTCCTAGGTCCCAGCCTCCCTGTGAACCCTCAGGATGCAGGCATCCAGTTGGAAAGAGAGCAAGGTGTGGGGAGGGGTGAGGGAAGGCAGGAGGTAGATAGGAAAGAAGCAGAGTGTAGGGCAGAGGCCTGAAAGTAGGCTGGTACTGCCCAGTCTTGGTGATATCGTGGACTGCCTTGCGAGTCTGGGGCAGATAAATTCAGAAGTTTCCCACCATCCGTTGGTACTTGGTTATTTCTGGGAGTTCAAGTGAGAATTGAATTTGCAAAGTCCGTAGAGAAGGGCTGTGGAGAGGCAAACGGTGTCGCTCCTGGCTTGGAAGAGAATGGGAACATGGCAACGTGTTGCCCAAATTGTTTTGTGTGGCTTTTTTTGTTTCTTAATAAGAGGTTTGAAAAGGTGCAGGACTGATGTCTGGTTTTCCCTGTGGTCTCTGGGTGGCTGCTTGCTCTGAGTTGTAGTGTCAATAACAGCAGGAATAACAGGAGAAGTAGTCAAAAATTTGTCCTCGAATCCTGTGATTCTGTAGTGGTAAAATAATTTGTTCCCACGGCTTCCCTGTTTCCCATGGATATATGTTTTATTTTAACTTGTGTCTCCCGTCTCCCAAAACATGAGGCCTGTCTGCACATGCGGACAAGACAGCACCCTCCCTTGTCCCCAGCTAACTGGCCTTTGCAGTGCTGTTCTGTTTCCTGGGAAGCCCCAGAAATGAGCATGAACCACGTGTCTAACCCTAACAGCGTGTACATGAGGACACAGGTTTCTATTCTTGCTGCAGTGCCTCTTCTGACCTGGCAGAGAAACTCTGGAGGTGTAATGGTGGTTTGCAAACTCCAGCGACGGCAGCGTACCCTGCCAAGCCCGCCATGGGCCAGGGCCTCTCTGCAGCAGAACCAGTGATGCTTTACCAGCTGCCAGCAAGCCCAGGGTTGAGAAGTGATTGGCATGAGCAGTTGTGTTCTCTGTGTTTTCTAGCCACGCTTTGAGCTGCTCCTGACCCGTCCCTTGGTCATTGCTGGGCACTGACTGGGCTCTTTGCCTTCCTCTACCCCTGCGAGGTGGATACTTGAAAGTAAAAGTGACAGTGCTGAGATCGGGGGTGATGGCATTGGCGATGTTCAACCTCACAGATGCTGTTTTCACAGAGATGAAGCTTCTGGCTTCTGTTACCTGAACGATGCTGTCTTGGGGATCCTGCGGCTGCGCCAGAAATTTGACCGTGTCCTTTATATTGATTTGGATTTGCATCATGGGGATGGTAAGGCACAGGGCAGGCTGCAAGCAGCCCAGACACACAGACTCAGAGGGAGGAATGGGAGAAGTCAAGGCCTGTCAGGGCAGTAGGGCTTCACCTGCAGCAACTGCCGTGGCTTTGCCTCCTTTCAGTACGAGTTCCTTCAATCTGTTTCTGCCTTGTCCTGCTTTCTGGATTTGCCCTGTGCTGCTCATCAGACCTCTCTTGAGGGTCTGGGCAGCAGTTTTTTACTTAAAGCAACAAACAGTGCATTCCCATCTCGGTAATCCCCTCTGCCAAGGGCTCTCCAGCAAGGACTTTCCCCAGTCCCTTGTCTCCCATCCTGGCAGAACAGCTGCTGACAGTGCTTAATAGTTTAATGCCACCACAGTGAGAGGGAAGCAGTCAGCAGTAAATGTTGCTTTTAAAAGAAGGCTTGGTACTATAAAACTAGAGCCAGAGCTGGCCATGCTCTCTCCTTCGGGGATGTTATTTCAACACCATTTAAATGTCCTACTCCCTAAATTTTATGGTGTGTTTCATTTTCCTCTGTTTTCCCCCCACATTTGGTTTCTGTTAAATTTCCTGTCACTTCTTTTTCCCTCACCACCCCCACTATTTTAATGTCTTTAAAGAAAAGAAAAGACAAGACGTGTTAAACTACAGCAGCACTGAGAAAAAACGAGAGAGCCCGGTAGCTCTGGGTCTAATCAGAGCCAAGCTCTGGCCAAGGCATCCCCCCTCAGCTCCCTCCCCCGGCCTTGCAGGCCAAGCAGTGCAGTGAGTGCTGCTAATGTGGGTGCTGAGCTGAGGTATCGAGACCCATTCATGCTGATTAGCATGAGACCCACCAAATTTATTTCAGTGGTGACCTTTGCTGCAGTTGAATTTGAGTCTATGTTAAGAATGGATTTATTTAGCACTCTGTTTGGTGCCCTGTGTTTATCAGGTGACTCATTTGTGTGTTTAGACTCTGTCATTTGTGAATGATGCATGAAAGCTTTTTTCTCTTACATTTTCTGATAGGAGTTGAAGATGCCTTTAGTTTCACCTCTAAAGTCATGACTGTTTCTCTGCACAAGTTTTCACCAGGATTTTTCCCAGGCAAGTTGAACTTGTGAGGTTTGTGCTAATTCGGTTCTTGCATCACTGGCAAGGTCCCAGCAGAGGCAAGTCCATCCCTTCTGTCCAGTATAGCTTTCTCCCTGCCTCTCCTGTCGACCCAGGAGAGAGAACGAGGACTGAACTACATTTGGCATTTCTCCCTGATTGTGGTTGAGTTCTGGACAGCCGCCCACAGCCCTTCAAAGCTGCATGACAGAATTGAGCAAAGGGCAAGAACCATGTTCATCCAGCCCTTCTTTTATTGGTGGTGGCAAGTGGACCTCTCCGTAAGCATGCCAAGGAACCTGGCTCTCTGCTCTCATCTGAGACATCCCATGTGTTTCTCTTGCTGCTGATCCCTTTTCCCCCATAGTTAACCATAGCTAACCTCATAGTAAACCATGGGGTGTTTCTGTTTTTCAGGCACAGGTGATGTGACAGATGTTGGCCTGGGGAAAGGTCGCTATTACAGCGTGAATGTACCTATTCAAGATGGCATTCAGGATGAGAAATATTACCAGATCTGTGAAACGTAAGCCCACTTGCTCTGATATAGTTTTTTTCACATGGGATTTTAGAGCACAGAGACTACACAGACCGCCCTGGGCTCAGTGTAGTACTTTGGGTGCAGTGACTGGCTAAGTTTCTTGAGGTGAGTACTGGTAAATGCAAGCTCTTTGTCATGGATAAACAGCGCTCTCGTTTGGCACCACAGAAGTTTCTAATTGCATATCAAATAAGAACTGGTGATGCTTAGGTTCTCTTAACAAAGGCAAAAACATTTATTCAAGGGATCACATCTGTTTCTACTTTAGCAAAATAAAAACATTGTCGTGAAAGAAACATGTTTTCTCCATTATTTGCCTTGTATTTTGGGCTTTGGAGCACAGTGCTGGGAAAAGGGTTATTCCCTTTGTAGTGTTCGTAACACTAAAAATCTCCTGGAGCAAAGCTAGATGCTTGACGTGCCCAGTTGCCTTCTGCAAGGGAGAATACTTCTAATAAACTGTCTCGAGGACACCAGTGTCTGCTACAGCCAGGGGAAATGTAGTTCTGCCCCAAGAGCCATATGGGAGAGAGGAGAGTGAGAACCTCAACAGAGCCTTCCTGTGTTCATCCTGTCCTGGTGAGAGGTGTCTGAGCATTTAGGAATGTTGTCTCACCAGACCCCCCTCTTCACTGTGACTTTTACGGGGGAGAAAAAACCCCTGGATTTGGTTTGTAGCCCTTCTGCCCAGGGTGGCCAATGTCAATGTGTGGTTCGATGCTACCACCAAGATGTTCAGGGCTAGATCCCCCTCCCCTGTGCTCTCAGTGATGCTTTTGCTTTGTGGTGAGCGCTTTGAGAGCTAAACTTACTGCAGGAGAGTATAAGAGGCAGAGGGTTAACTGGGAGCAGAGGGGGTGGGAGCAGAGAATACAGAAAGGCACCAGTGGATCTGAGGGATTAGGACTACGCTACCAGCATCCCTCTGAACTGCATTTGCAGTAACCCTCATGGCTTCTCCTCCCCACAGCGTGCTGAAGGAGGTGTATGCCGCCTTCAATCCAGACGCGGTTGTGCTGCAGCTGGGGGCAGACACCATCGCCGGAGACCCTATGTGCTCTTTCAACATGACGCCGGAGGGAGTGGGCAAGTGTCTGAAGTACGTCCTGCAGTGGCAGCTGGCGACTCTCATCCTGGGAGGAGGTGAGTGCAGCTGTTCACAAAGAATCAGGTTTGTCCTCCTGCAACCCTTCCTTGAGCCTGTGCCCTGGGGCTCAGCACTGGCTGGGGTTTAGCCGGGTGGCTGCTGGGCAGCATCAGGAGGATGCTCTGGCATGATACTGTTTTCACACAGACCTGAAATCCTTGATCCAGCAGGTGCAAGTCTCAGTCCTGACGCCAAGATCTTGAGTTAAAGGCTGCTTGGTTCCTCCAGAGGAGAGCAGAGGCTGTTAACCCCAATGAACAGACCCTGGCTTCCCATAGGGACCTAATGAGCTTCATGTTTGTCCTGTCAAACATGGCTGTGCTGAAGAGCTTACCAGCAAATGGCTGGAAATGTGTTTTATGCTTCATGGGTTGAAGATGCACTAAAAATCAGAAATCCCCTGCCCCCACTGCTGCCCTTGCACTTTTCCCCCGGTACCTTCAAACATCTCTCCTTGTTGGCAGGAGAGAGCCCAGTGCTTGGGGCCAGGGGCTTGTGCAGGGTCCAAGATGGTGGCTGGAGAAGCCTGTCTTGTCCCACGCTGGCTGTAACTGAAGTTCAGTCTGGGAGGTCTGCCCTTGCGTACAGTGTCATTGGGACCTGGCCTCCTGTAGCCATCAGGTTCAAAATGAAGTTCTTGGGCACAACTTGAGTGGATTAAATAAGCTGAATTCATGTAAAATGCATGTGTGGCCTCCACAATTTGTTCCTTCCACTAAAATATCTCTCTCTCTCTTCCCTTTCCCTATTCTTCCCCCTCCAAAATCACAATTCTTGCTGGAGACAGGAGGCTACAACCTTGCCAACACAGCTCGCTGCTGGACATACTTGACTGGGGTCATCCTTGGGAGAACGCTGTCCTCCGAGATCCCTGATCATGAGGTAAAGCTCTGACAAACCCTTCCTTCTCCTTGTGCAAGAGCCGAGTCATTCTACCTAATCCAAACAGCATCCTTGCTGCTCAATAATCTTTTATTGAGACACTCCTGTAACAATAACGCACTGTCCTAGCAGCATAGCGGGTGCTTGTTCCCAAAACCCAAGGCTGTTGCATCTTTTTGCAAGATGTCTCAGGCACCAATAAACTCCAGTCTCAGATAATTACAGAGGGGATAGGGAGGGGGAGTTACCTGTCTGCTCAAAGAGCTCTTTAGGATGTCTGTGCACTTTTGCCAGGAAAGAGCCAGGCCTTTCTCAAGGCTTTAAATTTGATTTCTTTGACTTACAGACAGTACCAGGCGCAACTCTGGAGCTTTTCTGGCCAGCAGCAGCCTTGCTGCAGGCCATGGGGCCACATGAGCTGTCTCGGTTCCAGTGCTAGCGCTTTTGAAGTCTTGAGGGGGCTGGTTTGAGGCATGCGATCTAGGACTCATACAGCAGATCAATGTTACTGACCCTAGAGAAACACACCTGCACTTGCAAAGCAGTTCCAGCCTACGGTGACTACAGAGAATTATGGTTTTGCCTTTGTCTAAGGATCTCACAGACCAGTGTGCATGAGGAAGTAAAGTGTTTGTGTGGGTTGAAACTGGAAATTCATCATTATAGAAACAGATACAAGAGGGTTTTTGAGAGGTGTTATCCTTAAATATGATCCTTTAATTAGGGGTGCGAGGCAGTGGGGGGGGGCGAGGTGAGCTCTCATCCCCAACCTTCTGGCTGCTGCTGCTGCCCACCTAGGGGTTATTTCCTGGGGAGAAGTTAACCATGTTGCTCTGTTTTGCACCCAGCCGGGGAGATTCTGCCTCTGTGTGATCATGTGCTCTGGCTGCACTTGCTGGAATCAAGAGTTTTGTGTGAGGTGCCGACTGCATATGTCCATCCAGGCAGCAGTGAGCCGACAGCACGTTTGGTATTGGGCCCAGTATGGTGCTTGCAGGGCCCTTTTTAAACATGATGTGATGGGGAAGGAGGTGTTGGCAGCCAAATGCCAGTGACCAGCACAGGGGGTGCTGACAGTACAGGCCACCACTGCTGTGGGAGGAGGTCCTGGGTCAGAGTCCCTGTAGGCCTGTAAAGGCCTTTGTTCTTGAATTCAATCTCTTATGTGCTTTTTGTGGCCAGGGATCAAAGAGGCAAGCTGTGGCCCTGTTAAAATACTGCAAACTGAACACAGTCACATTCCTGAACTCCTGCCCTCCCCTCCCGGGGACCCCAGGAGAGTTAGAAGCAGGAGAAGTGGAATCTCAGCCCTGTCAAGGGAACAAAAAGCACTTTATACCTATTGAACAACCTCCGCTCCACTCGCCACCCCGCTGACTGCCTCTACTGCTCCCAGCAGTGAGCAAAGAGGAGACCAGGCCTCTCTGGGGGGGATGCAAAGGGCTTGGGGCAGGGAATGGGATAATCTGCATTGCTGGGGGATGGAGGGGAGGGCGGGAAGCTGTCACAAAGCCCTGCTTGTAAGTGAAGCCCTTTAGTTGTTTCTTGGTGATGCACTGGGGCATGTTCAAGTGTCTGCTGGGCACCTGGCCCGGCAGACGGCAAGTCCCAAAAGGCAACAGTTATTCTGCAGACCTGAAGAGAATTGGGAAGTGGAGTTGAACCCTCTGTAGCAAAAACCATTTCCCCTTCCCAACCCGCAAGAGCTTTCTTCCCAAACCATGCGTCTGAGATTTTTTTTTCCCCACGTGCTATAAGAAACAGTTATCTCATGGTTATATCTACTGCAAGGGTTTTTCTTTCTCCCTGTCCCGGACACCGGACTCTCCGCTCACTTGACATGTTGTGATGATCTTAAATAGCATGGGAGTGTACAATCTGGAGGATAGTACCTCCTTCATGTCAAGTGAGCAGTATTGTCCAGGAAGCTGTCAGTCTGTCTGCCTGACTCCTTTCTGCCGAAGTAGCTGATAGCACATGCAGGGGGGTGAGTATAAAGAATAGTCTGAACAGAGTTTCTCTGGGTGCTTTTCCAGTTTTCTGTGATGTGTGGCCAAGAAATATCCTGCTATGTCTCTGTTTGCCCATTGGTAAGATGTAAGGCTTGGTTTGTGAGAGGATTCAGCATTATTATGGTACTTAGATGTTTAATCTGGTTCTGGGGGCAGCTGTGGGTGTTCAGCACTTCTCCAAACCTGTCCTTGCCAAGCAAGACCCTGGGTAAAAGGAAGAGTGCAAGGCTAGCGGCTGGCCATGCACAGTGGGCTCTATGGGACTTGCTGAGTGCATGCAGGAAAGGAGGTGGCTGCTTCTCCAGGGTGGCACGTTTCGGGCCATTCTTTTGGTTTCTGTAATTCATTGCTCTTCATCCAGTCCTTGACAGGGCTGAATTGGCTGAGCTTCTGGTTTGGAGCAAGGCAGGGATGTTTGGTTGTATGCCAAGATGTGATCCAATATGCAGCTTGCGTGGGGTAACAGTAAAGATAAGGGCTTTAATCCTGTCCATTAAAATCCTGCCTACCATAAATGAGGTGGGGGTATTACACCTGAGAGCCTGCTCTGCCATCTTGGCTTGAGTTCCTTGGAGCAATTTTAGGCACCTCATGGAATGAGGATGACAGGTCCGATGTCCATAGCACCAAGGTTTCAGTTGATGCAAAGGTCCGTACCCTTGTAACAGACAGAACTCACACGTGTGCAGCAGTCTCCGTCTGCATCATCTGAGTTTTCTGTCTTCTGGGTACTCTTCAACGGTTTGGGAGTCATGGGTAGGTTATCCTTGCCTGTTGCCTCCAGCCTGCGTATTACAACCTGTAAGTCTTGCTGTCTGCAGGAAATGTGGGGTTTCTCTGTGTGAGAAGGTTGGTAAAAGATAACCTGTGAGGGGATATATTGGGCTAGTACCAGTTTCCAGGATGCTGGGGAATCCACCACTTCCCTGGGGAGATTAGTCCATTGGCTGATTGTTCTCATTGTAAAAATTTTCCTATTGTGTCCAATTGGAATCTCCCCAGGAGTAACTTGTACCTGTTACCCCTTGTCTTTTCCATGTGCCTCCTTGTAATAAAGGAGTCTCTCCATCTCCTTTGTAGCCACCCTTTAAATATTGGAACGTAGTGACAAGGTCTCCCCTAAACCTTCTTTTGTCAAGGCTAAACAAACCCAGTTCTCTCAGCCTTTCCTCATACTCAGACTTCCGTCCTTGGATCATATTTATGGCCCTTCTCTGGACCCTCTCCAGCCTCCGCTCATCTCTTTTGTATAGTGGGGTCCAAAACTGAACACCCAAACCCAGTTCTCTCAGCCTTTCCTCATACTCAGACTTCCGTCCTTGGATCATATTTATGGCCCTTCTCTGGACCCTCTCCAGCCTCCGCTCATCTCTTTTGTATAGTGGGGTCCAAAACTGAACACCGTATTCCAGGTGTGGCCTGACCAGCACTGAGTAGAGTGGGATAATGACTTCTTTATCTCTGCTGGTGATGCCCTTCTTGATGCAACCCAGCATCCCCTTGGCTTTCTTTGCTGCAACAGCACACTGTTCGCTCATATTGAGCTTGTTGTCACCAGGACCCTCAGGTCCCTTTCCACAGAGCTGCTCCGCAGCTGGGTAGATCCCAGCCTGTGCTGAACTCCTGGATTATGTTTTCTCAGGTGTGAGACTTGTCCTTGTTGAACTTCACAAGGTTCCATCTAGCGCACTCGTCCAGCCTGTCCAGGTCTTCCTGAAGGGTGGCTCTCCCTTCCAAAGTTTTCGCTTCTCCACTCAGTTCGGTATCATCAGCAAACTTCTTCAGGGCACACTTGATCCCATCACCCAAATCACTTCTGAAGATATTAAACAGCGTTGGCCTTAGTAGCGATCCCTGGAGTATTTCACTTGTGACAGGGCGACAGTTTGAACAGGAGCTATTGCCCACCACCCTCTGGTTGATGGGTCAGCTGGTTCCCTCCCAACCCTACAGACCACTTGTCTGGACCATAACACATCCGTTTCTCCAGGAGGTTGTGGGGAACCATGTCAAAAGCCTTGGAGAAATCCAGGTAGACAGGGCCACTGCTTGCCCCACATCAAATCTTCCTGAAGGGTGGCTCTCCCTTCCAAAGTTTTCGCTTCTCCACTCAGTTCGGTATCATCAGCAAACTTCTTCAGGGCACACTTGATCCCATCACCCAGATCACTTCTGAAGATATTAAACAGTGTTGGCCTTAGTATCGATCCCTGGAGTATTTCACTTGTGACAGGTAGACAGTTTGAACAGGAGCTATTGACCACCACCCTCTGGGTGCTGGGTCAGCTGGTTCCCTCCCCACCCTACAGACCACTTGTCTGGACCATAACACATCCGTTTCTCCAGGAGGTTGTGGGGAACCATGTCAAAAGCCTTGGAGAAATCCAGGTAGACAGGGCCACTGCTTGCCCCACATCAAATGAGCAGGTTACTTTGTTGTAGAAGGTGATCAGGTCTGTCAAGTGCAATTTTCTCTTAGTGAATCTGTGCTGTCTTCCCAATCATTAGCCTTTAGGTGTCATTAGCCTTCTTCCAGGCTTCTGGGATGTCCCCCGATCTCCATGGCTTCTCAAAGATTTTGGAGAGCAGCCTCACAATGACATCAGCCAGCTCTTAACACCCTTGGGTGGATAACATTAGGGATGGATGTTGGTCTTTGGTTGCCAGATATGCCACCTCCAGTCTCACCTTTAAAGAAAACCCCAGCGTTGTACATCATTACGTTTGGAAGACGTCTTGGAAGACTATGATGCTGTGAATTTCCCTATCTTTGGTACCATAGCTTTAAGTCTGGACTAGCTCTCCACGGGGTGAAGCTCTCCAGGGGTAGCAACAGGACCGATTGCAACTTCACTGCTGAATTTTTAAGCCTGGTGTATCTGCCTCTTTGCTCAGTGCTGCGTGCTTGTGAAATAAAACCGCTGGCAGTAATTTGTGATTCTGCATTATTCTGTAGAGCCCATGTATTGCAGGTTTACTCATTCAGGCTCAGTTGCACACTGTTGGAGCACTCGGGCAGGAATGACACATTATTAACCTTGAAGTACTCTGATTTTTCTCCTTGCAGGTATTTCACAGTTAGGTCAGTGCAGCACTGTGCCAAAAGGAAGCCAAAAGGAAGGATATCTTGAATTTTGTTCATAAAAAAATCAGGTTTGCAGGTAACTATGTGTAAAAAGAGTGTCAACAGCTTTCCCAAATAAAGCATTGGGATAGAGGTGAGACTGCTCTTGGCTGCACCCCTGAGCTCTGCTTCCCAAGCCCTTGAATTGGTAGTAGTTGAAAACTTCAGGTAGACACAGACACAGCAGAAGCACTTCTTTGATGTGGTTGAGCACCTGTGTGAGCCAATGCAGGCAGAGTGCAGGAACAACTGCAAAACCACAGATTAAAGGCAGAGAACAAATTTAATCTCAATACCTAATGGATCAGGGAACCTCTGAAGCAGCACCTGGGCAGAGGCAGTCAAGCAGAGGGTGCAGGCATCGCGGAGTGAGAGTCCTTATTAGCGAGAGAGTCCTCGTTATCAAGAAAGCAAGAGAGCTCACTAACCTCTGAAGCAGCACCTGGGCAGAGGCAGTCAAGCAGAGGGTGCAGGCATCGCGGAGTGAGAGTCCTTATTAGCGAGAGAGTCCTCGTTATCAAGAAAGCAAGAGAGCTCACTCTTGTTGTTTGGGCCTGTATTTCAAGGATTCAGGCAGGCAGAGTTTTCTGCTGTGCTTTGATCTCTCCAACAGCAGGGCAGTTGAAGAGCATGATCGATAAGATGCCCCTGAGTCCATCCCAGGCCTATGTTGTCTAAGTACAGATGTTCTACTTGTTGAACACACAAAACTAAGCAACAATTAGTGTGATATATGTGTTTTCCAGCACCCCACATGCGAGTCACTTGAGCGTGTTTACAGTCCTCCTCACCAATCTTCCATAACTTTCCCACAGCACCCCTCAGATGGAGAAAATGTTTTTGCCTTTTTATAAACAGGTACCCATGGGGGAGCCTTCCCTCCAGCCTCAACCAGCCAGAGATCTCTCTGCTGACTCTCCTCTCCTCTCCCCTGCAGTTCTTCACAGAGTACGGTCCTGATTATGTGCTGGAGATCACACCGAGCTGCAGACCAGATCGCAATGAGCCACAGAGAATTCAAGAAATTCTAAACTCCATCAAAGGTGAGTTGTCCAGGCCAACACTCCTGCTTTAGGCTTACAGGTCTTTTTAGAGAAGACTTCAGGAAAGGTCATTGGGGTCTTTCTCGCTCACTAGAAAGATGAACCACATTCACTTGACTGCTCATCATGTACAACATCTCCTGCTTCACTTGGGAATCTCAGTGTTAGTAGCACATGTCTCGGAGCTGTTGGGTCCCTGTTAGCGTAAACTGTTGCCTTTCCTCTGGCTGGGCAGAGGAGCACAGGGGCTCGTCCCTATTAGAATCATAGAACAGCCTAGGTTGTAAGGGACTATCTGATGCAACCTTTCCTGAGATTATCTAGCACCCTGTCCAGTTGCATTTAAAAAACTGCCTTCCTGGGGAGGTTGTTCCAGTGATTGATTGTTCTCACTGTAAAAAAAATTTATTTCTTACAGTGAGGTGAAACCCGTTGCTCCTTGTCCTCTCCATGTGGTTCCTTGTGAAGAGAGAGAGCCTGTGTTCTCTCTGTAGCTGCCCTTCAAATACTGAAATACTGTCATGAGGTCCTCCTGAGCCTTCTCTTCACCCAACTCCTGGGAGGAGGTGCAAACCCTCCAGACCGGACTGTGCCTGTCCTTTGGAGATGGGTGACTTCAATGTGGTTGAAATGCTTCTTTGGAAGTGTTTGGTCACAGCTCGCCCATCTGTCTTGTCCTTGTCCCCAGGAGGAGCTGGGGACACCAAGACAGGGCTTGGCAACCATTTTCATTCACTCTCTGTGCGTGCTGTGATGTGTTGGTGTTGGAAGCAGAGTAGGAGAAGATGGGTGAGAGTTGTGATGGCTGTGGATGCCCAGGGGTGTCCTTTCCCAAGCACAGGCCAATCCTAAGGAGGGGACATCCCCTCTGACCTGTCCAGGAGGAGGAACAGCATCACTCCAGAGCTGGCAGGGAGGGATCTGTGCTGAGCACTCCTGGCAGCACATCCAGCCCTGAGGAAGGACAAGGCAGCATGGAGTGAGCGTGTGCCCCCCGGAGGTGGCCCATGAACCCCAAACAGCAATTATCCCACAGGAGGAACTCACAGCAGAGGCGGTGGCAGGGTCTCCCTTTGGTGGTTGCCCGGGTCTGGCTCGGAGAAGGGCAGCTGGGGCCAGCGGGGACTGGCGTCTGCACTGACGCTGGAGTCTGCACTATTGCTGCCTGCTCCATCAGGCATAGGAGTGGCAGCCCTGGCTGGGCCACTCCATCAGGCTGAAATATCAGTGGAAATATCATTTTCTGTCTCCTTTTGTTTGCAGGGAATCTGAAGCACGTTGTTTAGCAGAGAAGGAAGGCTCAGGTTTCCGCAAGAGCATTTCCTGTGGGGAAGACAGCGTGTTTATGTGAGCAGCTGGTGAAATTTGTGGCTGCCGGAGAAATTTGGAAGAAATTACTGTTGATTGGTTCATTATTTTCTCTTTAAAGAAGAAAAGCTGCTGTGCACCACGAGCAGCGTGACTCTCCCCAGGCAGGAGTGTGGGCTCTCCAGCCACAGTCTTACAGGGTTGGCAGAGCCTCCTTTCTCTGTCCTTTTTAACACCACAGAGTTTAGTCTCACAACTGTTTTTTAATGTTTTTTAAGAGAGGAGCTGATCAGAGCTGAGACTGCTCCCCAGCTGGAGCCCTGTGCCCAGTTGCCTTCTGTCAGGAGCATGGCCCCTGGGGCAGGGGCTGTGCCTCTTACTCACAGAAAGGCTCAGGCACTGTGTTTTTTTCACTGGGATTTTTTTTTTTTTTTTAATAAAGTATTTGAAATACTCCTTCAGCCCTTTCCTTTCTTCCTGCACCCATCCTGCCTTGCCAATGCTCTTTTTCCACAGCAGTTCACGTGTTCAGTGGATGTCCAGCCAGTGCTGGAAAGCAAAGATCTGCTGTCCCTTCCAGCTCCATCACTTAAGGCAGCACAACCCCCCCCAGGTAATGGGTGGGCTCCTGAAATGCTGTGTGGAGGGGCCAGAGCCCAGGACTCTCCAGAGTGTCAAGGGAGATGTAGGGCAGGTTGGCAGCTCCTGTCACAGGAGATCTTGGATGAACTTCTGGCTGCCCCATGGAGCTTCCACTCAGTGTCTCGGGAAGGGGACAGGTACGGAGTTATCTGGGGCAGATCCCTCCTGGTACCTCTGGCTGTGGAGCCTGGCCTCTCTGCCCTTGTCTCCTCTTTCATCTGGTCCGTGGAGCTTCTATTTGTGCCATTTCTTTTTAACGATGTCCAGGCACTGTGGGAAAGCATATCTCGTATTGCTTTAATTGCATCACGCTGGAATAAATAGCAAGGCGAAGGGACTCCCAGCCTGGCCTGGCTTTGTTTTGAGCTCTTGTTTTTCACTGCCGATCCAGACAACAGTAAATGTAGCATGGAGTGAGTTCAGCTGGATGAGGTTCCCGTGTCCCTGCAGGGTGACTCCTGACCCCCTCCCTGCTTCTCCCCTGGTGCTTGCTGCAGTGCAGTGGAGGCGACCGGCCTTGTGGAATGACCGCTGGCAGGAGGCTTGGTGCTGCCATCAGCACAGCAAAGGCTCTCAGTGCCCAGGGGAGATGTCAGCCCTGCAGATCATTCAGCCAGGAGAAAAGTGGGGTATGAGAGAGCAGAGAAGCCAGCTACCCCCTCTGACCCACCTTGGGGTCCCGTGTACTCTGTCCCTGCACAGGGGGCTGCGGGAGCTGCTTCAGGAACACCACTGGCAAAAAAAAAATTACAGGAAACGCCCCAAGGATCAAACATGGTGACACCAAATAGGGTTTTGGTGAGGAGCAGGGAGAGCTGCGCCTGGGTATGGGACTGTAGGGATATAACACCCTGAACCAGGCAGGTTGCCCACCCACAGCTGGGGAAACTGAGGCAAGGAGTAAAGTATCCCCTCTGCCATCTCTGTCCACATCCACCAATGTGAAGAAGGCAACTGTAGCTCAGTTTGGTGCAAAGCAAGAGAAATGCAAAGGGTGAGAAAAGGCTTGGAAGGTACCCCCAGTGCCCCCTCAACAGACCCCCTCACATGCAAATCCCCCTCTAGACGGCTGTGGGCACCAGCCCACATCACCCTTGCCAGCCCTGGCACCAACAGAACCCCCTTCTTGCCCCATCCCAGCCTGGGTGGGGGGATGTGGGTGTTCCCATCCAAGAGGTTGGGAAGCAGGCAGGAGAACATGGCGGGGCTGGGTGTGTCCAGACTGGATGGGAAGCATGGGAGGTACCAGCCTGGATGGGGTGACATGGCGGGTCCTCAGCCTGAATGGGGAGGAAACCGAGGGACCCAGCCTGGAAGGGGGGAACACGGGGGTTCGGCCTGGGACAGGTCTCCCCCCCGGGCAACCAAGGACCGCGAGGGGGCGGCGACCTTGCGCTACCCCGCCGGTACCGGGGCCGGCAAACTGCCGGCCTCCGCGGGGGGGGGCTCCGTTGGCCCCCGTCGCCCCCTGGGCTCTGCGGGCGGGTCCCCACCTCCTGGTCAGTGTGCACCTCCAGAAACGCATCGGGCCGCGGGGGGGGAGGGTCCGGTGGCCCCCGAGCCCGGCTAGCCACCCAGCCGTGGCTCGGCGACGCAGCTGTGGGGCGCGGGGAGTCAGCCGCCGGCACCGGCATCGTCGACTCGGACCCTCTGTACGAGGCGGTGCTGAGGACGCTGGTGCTGGAGCTTGGCCTCGACGCGGCGGACGAGCTGCCAGAGCTCTGGCTCGGCCAGCACGAGTTCGACTTGCCCGCGGACCTGCCGGCCGTCTGCTGAGGCTGGGGGGCGCTCCCGCGCCGCCCTCAGTGGGGGCCTGCCGTCCGGTGCCGCCGGGCGCGGGGAGCGCCCCGGACTCCCCACGGGGATCTCGGGCCGGCGCTGCCGT
>NW_015091028.1:31616-32604 GCF_001431845.1 Calidris pugnax | reverse complement strand
AGCCGGGGCGGGGGTGGGAAGGGGCTGGGGGGGCCACGCCCCCGTCCCCCAACACGCTTCCGCCTCGCTGGACCGGGCAGGCGGAGGTCTCCGGCTGCTGTCTAATAAAATCTGGAAGGATCCTTGTGCCCCCGGCTGCGCCCCGTTCCCTGTCCCGCTCAGCTCGGGGGGGGAGGGCGAAGAGGCGACAAGGGATTCCATCTCCGCGGGGAACCCCGCAGTGGTCCAGGGTGGGAGGAGGATACACGCCCCACAGCTTCCGTGCCTCCTCCCCACTTTACGGTGGCGCCAGGGGTGCCACCTGAGCGGTGTCCCCATCGTGTCACCCCCAAGGATGGGACCTCTGTCCCGCCCGCTCCCAGCTGTGGGAGCGATGCTGCAGGGACCCGCCGGGGGCCGCCCGGTGCGGGGCCGCTTCACTCGGCTGACTGGCGGGGCGCGGGGGGTGCCCAGGGGGACCCCGGGGAACACACCAGGCTCTCCTTGCAGCCCGACCAGGGACCGCTCCACCCTCGATCTGCCTTCGGGAGCGGGCGCTCGGGCCCGGAGTCGGGTTCAGGAGGCTGCGTGGGGTCTCAGCTCCACCCCGGGAGGGGCCGTGGGCGAGGGGAGGGCAGTGGACCAGCACGCGTGTTCCCCTCGACCCGGCTCCCGGGGCAGCCAGGGTACCTGGAATCTCCGAGCTCCCCCCCCCCGCGTTGTCCCCCGGCACGGGCAGCGCATCAGCGGGGCACGGTCACACGCCCCACGTCTGCCCGTGCAGACGGCATCGGCCGACGCTGGACCTCCGGGCCGATAGGGGGCGCCGCGTGGCGCCGGCCGTGGCGTTGGTGGATCTCACGGCGGCCCGGAAGCAGCGGTCCTTTCCCGGCAGAGCGCAGCCATGGTGAGAATGCGGCGCGGCCGCTCCCCGCTGCCATCCGCCGCCATCCGCCGCCCGCCGCGGGCTCCCGCCACCCCCGCCGCCTCCAGGGGCGTGGGAGGGAGC
>NW_015091028.1:20108-31440 GCF_001431845.1 Calidris pugnax | reverse complement strand
CCGGGGAGGGAGGTCGGGGGGGGAGGGGAGTAGGGCCTGGCGGCGGCCCGTAACGCGTCCCCTCCCCTCCCGTAGGCCCGCGGCCCCAAGAAGCACCTGAAGCGCGTGGCTGCGCCCAAGCACTGGATGCTGGACAAGCTGACGGGCGTCTTCGTGAGTAGAGGCCGGGGCTGCGGCCGAGTCCGGGCCCGTGCCTGGGCTGTCCGCGGCAGCGGCACTTCCCGCTCTCTGCGGACGCCAGCGGCCACGCAGCCCCACCGAGGGGTTGCTCAGACGCGGTGCCGGGGGTGGCCGTGAGCTGGAGCGGGTGGGCAGTGCAGGGGAGAAGGGGGTGCCAGCTCTTAGGGGCTTTGTGAACAGGATTCGCGTTTCCCCCATTTGCAGGGAGCGCGGCAGGGGGGTAGTTGACTGCTCTTTTTTAACCTGCTTGTTGCTGTGTTTTCCCTTCTCTGGGGTGGGTCAGTAGATGGTTGTACTGTGTTGGGGGCAGTGTTTTGTGAGGGTGGCAAGACTTGCGGGAAGGGTGCTGTGAATACCAAGATAATTGCAGCTCAGTGCTGCCTGCTTCATAGCCAGGCTCCACGCAGCTGTCCTCCGGTGCTGCTGTGAGAGCTGTTAGGGCGGTAGCATTCTTTCCCTGGGGACAGTCCGTGCTGCTGTTGTGCTGGAGCACCCAGCAGAAAGCTTCTGTTTGCAGGCACCCCGTCCATCGACAGGCCCTCACAAGCTGAGGGAGTGCCTTCCGCTCATCATCTTCCTGCGGAACAGGCTGAAGTATGCCCTGACAGGAGACGAGGTCAAGAAGATCTGCATGCAGAGATTCATCAAGATAGATGGCAAAGTCCGCACAGACATCACCTACCCTGCAGGCTTTATGGGTGAGCGGGGAGGGCTGGGGCAGGTACCTCAGGCAGCTGTGCTGCACTAGGGGGGGATGTTTTGTGAGGCTGGTGTGATATGGGGGACAAGATGCTTTCCCGATGGAGTTGAAAAAGTATAAGCAGTTGTTATTTAGGTTGGAGTTGCCCACTGCATTTAATACCATAACCAAATATCTGTAGCTGGTAACTGCCCACTTGCATATGCATAAATTGCTGTTCAGACTTCAGCCTTTGGCAGTTTGTGCTAATTTGCACTGTATCGTAGTAGAAGATGCAAGCCTGTGGTCCCATAGGCAATACTGACCTCGTCATTCATGCCTGAAGTGTCGTTCAGCAGTCCCTAGTTCTTTTTAAACACGAGCTCTGTGCCGAGTTACAGTGTTGGGTAACTTGATAACAACTGCTGTTTTATTTCCCTCTCTGAAATCAGATGTCATCAGCATTGAGAAGACAGGTGAGCATTTCCGCTTGGTGTATGATACCAAGGGCCGGTTTGCTGTTCACCGCATCACACCTGAAGAGGCCAAGGTGAGAGGCTTCCACTTGGTGTAAGCGTGGGCCCAGTTAGGTTTGACTGGGGTGTATTTCCTCCTTGGCATCTCCTGATTCCATCGGCTGCTGTTGGCTCTCTTCCCTGAGAGCTGAGTCCATGCCACCCTTGAGAAGATCAGGGCCTTCAGGGTTGGGGCAAACCCTTTGGCAGGGGGAAATCTTTTGGTGACATGAGAGCAACTCCCAGAAGACTGAAGGTGCCTTGTCTGGTGCTTGAAATGACCGCTTTTAGCATGGGCTGCGTTACCTTTGCAGGGAGCTTTTGGGGTTGGGATGGCTCTGCTGTGGTGTGGTGAGCCTTAGTGTAGGGCTCCTCAAGCTCACAGCGGTCAGAAACATGGGACTGACTGTGGTGCAAAAACCATGGAAGTGTTTACAGAACTGCCCACTGGCCCTGGGTGTCAGGGAACCACTCCGTAACCCAAGCACTCTGGCATGCCTGAGCTGCGAGTCTGCCCTCCTTCGCATGTCCTTCCTAAAGGGCAGGCTGTGCAGGCACACAGTTATGCTGAGGGGAGAGCTGGTTGTGGTGTGCATCTGGGGCCTATGGGTCCCCCCATGATACATTGTTATCTCTGGCTACCACTCTGTGTTGACTCCTAAGTCTCAAAGTGGCTCTGAAGGAGTCAGGGGTGGAAGGCTTGAGGGAAACCAGGGTGTACTAGGGGAGGGATACAGATCTGTCTTGGGTCCTGAAGAAAGGCAGGCTCTACCTGCACTGTGTGACCATGGGCTTCAGGGCACAATGAGGAAACTGCCCCGGCATGGGCTTTTTGGGGAGATGCTGCCAGTGTTTGTGGGGAGGCTGAAGCCCAGGCTGGGCAACTGTTCCTGCAGCATATGTAGCTTAGCCTGTGGCCAGCCCTATGAGAGGCACTGCAGTGAGCTGGGCAAGTTGCTGCCTGGTCTCCTGTTGCAAGTCCTGGAGTGTCTTGGTGTTTAGCTTGGGGTCTGAGGTCTGCTGCGGCTGGCGGCTCTCTGGTGGACAAGAGAAGCCCCATACTCTGCCTCAGCTGAGCGGTGTTGGGTTTTGTTTGCAGTACAAGCTGTGCAAGGTGAGGAAGATCTTCGTGGGCACCAAAGGAATCCCTCATCTGGTCACCCACGATGCCCGCACCATCCGCTATCCAGACCCCCTCATCAAGGTGAATGATACGGTCCAGATTGACCTGGAGACAGGCAAGATCACAGATTTCATCAAGTTTGACACAGGTGGGTCTTGCGTCCCATGCAAAACATGACTATTCCCCTCTGTGGAGAGCAATATGGAAGCTAAATACAAATGGCAGACGTCTTTGCTCCAAGGTGTAAGAGGCAGTGTTGGCAGCCTTGGGAATGGGGTTGTTACCCTGGGGCATCTCCACCTGAAGGTGGAGCGGGGGGATTCTAGCACTCCCACTGTGCTGGCAGTGGGAGGCATTTGGCATAGGGGCTTGGAGCGATTCCAAAAGCAAGCAGGTACCAGGTAGAAGCAGTGAGCTGGTGGAGAGGATGCTTGAGCCTGGCTCTCAACAGGACCGTGAGTGGAGAGCTCTGGGCAGCCGTAGAGAGGTTCCTTGATCTTTGCTGTGGGAGAAGGTTTCAGTTGCAGAGCCATGAGCAGTGCCAGGACAAGCGGTACAGGAATGCCGCCTTGGTGCTGTCACAACGAAGAAAGTGGTGGGGAATGTTTGGTGTGGGCCCTGAGGCCAGACAACTGTTGGGTTCCTTGAGGTGTGCCAGGGTTCCTGTGGGACACATAGGTTTCCCCAGGTGCTCCGGTGGTCACTCTGTCCCTGCCCTTCAGTGGTGCTCTTGAAGGAGCCCAAGTGCAAGGTGTTCACCACAGCACCTTGTGCCAGCTTGTCGCGTCTGTCTTCCTTCACTCCAGGTAATCTGTGCATGGTGACTGGTGGTGCCAACTTGGGCCGTATTGGAGTGATCACTAACCGGGAGAGACACCCTGGATCGTTTGATGTGGTTCATGTGAAGGATGCCAATGGCAATAGCTTTGCCACCAGGCTCTCCAACATCTTCGTTATTGGCAAAGTAAGCCTGCATGGGCACAAGGCGGGTGGGTTTTCTCCTGCTGTTGGGGGCTGCTGAGTGAAGCCAAGAGGCCTTGCTGTCTCCTGCAGACAGCTGTCTTCCCACACTGTGATACTCTAGGGTTGGCATCAGTTCTGGCCCTGCACTTTGCAGTTCTGGCTGCTCTGGGCCAGTCATGCTAGGAAGGGGAGGCAGCCCTGTGGTTTTTGAAATATTCTGAGAGCTGGGAGCTGAGCAGGGCTCAGTGCTCAGATCCTGATGGGACCTGGACAGTGGTTCCCACTGAGAGGGCCCTTCCCGCAAGGCCTCTGCTATCTGGCTATCCCTGATGGGTTCTTTGGCCCAAGGTGGAAAGGGCTGGTGTTTGGGTTTGGGCTGAAGCGCGTTCTTCGTGAAAGTGAATGCAAGAGGCAGGTGTAGGCTTGGACACCTTCGGCACCTTCCTCAGGGGCTTCTGCTGGGCCAATGTCATGGCCATGTGTACCTGGCATGGCGTGGGTAGGGGCTGGCTTTGCTGCTTTTCCACGCTGGGGGGAGGGTTCTGCCCGTCTGGGTTTCATAACGTGAGGTGGCTGCTTCTCCCTTACTGCAGGGCAACAAGCCATGGATCTCCCTGCCCCGTGGAAAGGGCATCCGCCTGACCATTGCTGAAGAGAGAGACAAGAGGCTGGCAGCCAAGCAGAGCAGTGGGTGAGCTCCAGCCTGAGCTCGCAGTGGTACTTGCAGTATATTAATTAAACCATTTACCAGATGTGTGACTGGCTGGGGAGCATCCCAGGGCTTTGGGGAGCTGGGCTGGGCCAGTGCGAGGCCACACTCTGCTCTCCAGAAGGGCCTGCTGATCTGGGGAGACTCCTGGTGATCTGAGCAGCTACCAGCCATCTTCCAGAAAGACAAGGAGGAGTGGTGGGAGAACCTCCAGGCTGCTCCATCCCTGGGAAGGTGTTGGCACAAATGCTCCTGTATATGGTTCCCAGGAACATGCTGGAAGAGCTGGAAGATCCAGCTGGGCTCTCTTATGGGCCAGTGGAGCCAGGCAGGCGGAAGGCTCTCTGGCATTGCCCCTGGCCATGGGACTGAGTAGAGAGGGGAGGCTCTGTGACCAGTACCAGGGGTGGGTGATGTGTTGGCCAGTGGGTGGGCAGCTCTGGGGAGGGACATGGCCAGGGCAGAGGAACGGGCTGCAGGGCACCCCAGATGGCCCCAGTAACGGCAAGTGCCGAGTGCTAGCCCGGGTATGAGCAGGCATGGGCTGGGATGGAGGCCAGAGGAGGCCGGGGATAGGTGGGAGCTGGAGCTTCAGAGGCCGAGGGCTCTGGGCGGCCGAGAGAAGAGGGAGCCCAGGGGCAGTGAAGCCCCCACAACCCAAGGGGAAATTGTAAGTGACCCCGCTCCCGGCAGGGGTACTTGCTGTGGCGGGCGCGGGGCGGGAGGACTGGAGGTGCCCCCTGTGGCGGGGTGCCGGTGCGCTGGAGGCGAGCCGGGTCCGGGCAGCCCCAAGGAGTCACTCGAGAGCGGACGGAAGGCAGGAGGGGAAGAAGGCGGACGCCCCCCGGGCGGAGACGCTGGGCGGCTCCACAGCTCGCCAGAGCTTCCAGGAGTCTGTCCGTCAGCCCCGCCGCCGCCGGGTCGGGTGTCGTCCCCTCCTCCCCCCACAGCCGCCTCCCCCGAGCGGCGGGAGCCGCTCCTCCCTCGAAGCGCCTGGCCCCGGGAAGAGCTGAGGAGGGAGGGGCGCGCCACGCAACGGGTTTATTTTGTGCTATAGTTTTTGAAGAGAGAAAGCCAGGTTTTGGGCGAATTCCCCCACCGGCAGGCACGGCCCCGTTGCCACGGCGACGGCCTCGCGTCCATGAAGGGGCGTATTCACCACGGCAATGGCTCCCGGACGGCAGGGTGGCCAATCACAGCGCGGGCACCGCGCTTCGATTGGTCGGATCGCCCCGCCGGGGTGGGGCGCAGTGGTGATTCACGGTGAAAATGGGCCAATGGAGTGGGGTTTCCCGAGGAGAGCTGCGGGGCGGCGGCCAATCCACGCGCGGCGTGAGCGGGCCAGGACGCTCCGGAAGCGGACCGGGTAAAATGGCGCCCAGCTCGGAATCGGGACGAAAAGCGGAGTGCGGCCGGGAGGTGCTCGGCCGGGCCGGTCTCGCGGGGCCGCTGCGACCGCGTCGTGAGGCAGCTGCACCGCATCGAGGTGAGCAGGTGGGGGTGGGGAACATGGCACCCTGGGGGGGCCCAAGGGAATCTTGGGGGGCGGGATCTAAGGGGGTCCTGAGGGGGAGACTGTAGGGTCGGAGCGGGGTGACCGGGCCTTGTTCCTCGCGGGGCCCCTTCGCCCGGGGTGTTTGGGGTGCAATGATGACGTTGCTGGAGAAATAAATCCCGGAACGGCGCTAAGAAAGCGGTGCCTGAGCCGTGCCGGTGCCGCCCTGCACAGACGCGGGGCCGGGCCCTCCGTAGCTCGCCAGCGCTCCCTGAAACTGCCCGTGGGGTCCTCGGGGTGCCGGGCTGTGGGATGGCAGCTCTTCCCCCGCCCCTCGGCATCATCCGGGAGGATGCAGAGGGAGTGGGGAGGCAGAGAGGGTGAGTTGCTTTGGGGCCCACACGGAGACCAGGTCTTGTGCTCTTGGGGCTGGAAAACCTGCTTGGGGAGCTGGTTTTGGGGCTCAGAGAGAGAGGGAGTTGCAGGGATGGAGCCTGGGGGGAAAGCAGGGGCTGGGTGGGCTGCGGGGAGGCTCCCCGGAGACAGAGGGTCTGGTCACATTGGCTCCTGAAGTTTGGGAGGAAAAGGCCAGTTTGCTGCCAGTGAGGAAAAGCTGATGAGGAATTGCAGTTAATGGAATCGGGCCCTCGGTAGTTAGGAATGGCTTCCTTTGGGGTAAAAGAACAAACTTTTGCCTCCTGCCCGTTACCTTCATTGGGCTCAAGTGTTTCTCTTCTGTTTGTTCCTACTAATTTTACGGGCAACTTGGCAACAGTTTTTTACTTTGGATTCATAACTCAATTTTTATTAGTATGTGGTGTCAGTGCAGTTGATTTTTGAGCACCTAGATGCCAGTAGAAATGTAGTGAATGAAACACAACGGAAACGGATGCGTCACTTGATTTTTATTCTGTTTTTTTTTTTTTTTAATTCGAGTAGCAATGGCATGTTTTTCTATGGCTCAGTCCACATTGTTCCAAGGAGCCTTCAGTCTAGGCCTTTTAAGTAAAAAGAATGGAGTTTGTCGTTCCATGAAAGGACTGGTCCTTCGTAGGCCTGAGGTGTAGACTGGGAGGGTCTCCTAAGGACGTGATCAGGGTGAAAGCCAAATTTCTGCCAATGTAGCTGCTGTTGGTCTTCGCTGTTGTTGATGCCCTCACAGCTCCCTCGCGGGTGGGAGCTCTGACTCTCAATTTTTTTTCAGTCTCTAACACGTTTTTTTTTCCCCCAAGGAGAGGCTTCATTGCAAAGTGAATGATTTTCCTCCCAGACGTGCCAGTGACTACCATCAAGTTACGACTATTAAAAGCACAAAAGCGACATGCTCTTAAAGATGGGGACTACTTCTGGACACGTGTTAATCCTGTGCAGGTGTCCTTGGGATACAGATAGTCTGCGCTTCCTGCTCTGACAAGACAGTGTGCCCGAGACAGGGATGAGCTCCAGGTGTCAGGGTTTTTGTCTCTTCGTTTGTTTGTTTTCTAGGGGTGGGTGGATGTGTGGTTTCCAAAACAGGGTGTGAGGCTGACTGCAGGTGGCAGCCTGCAGAGCTCTTTTCCTGCCTGATCTCTCATCTCTTTTTTCACTCCTCTTCCATGGCTGTAACTTTCATTTGGATCATTTTAGCAGAGTAGTTAAGTGACTTGACTGTGGAAATGTGCTGGTAATAGCAAGAAGGTAAATGCTTGAACCAGTAGAAAGTAGAAAGAACAACAATAGCAGGAAGCAAATTGCAAATTCCCAAAAAATTGTGTGTGTTAAATGCACACAATTCCCAAATGTTGTTTGGCAGTATGTTCCAAGTGGCTATTTTTGGTAAAAATAAATTTTCAGGAAATACAGGGTTGTGTGTGGCAAAAGAAGTCCCTCTGTCTGTGTCCTGCTCTATAAATGACTGGCGGCAGGGCTGTTGTTCTCTGCTCTCGGTATGGCCACAGTTGGGCTGCAATATTTAGACCTAACAGACGGGTTTAGGAACGGAAGGAGAATGCCTGTTTTCTGTAAGGGCCATGAACGCTGACCCTTTTCTCCATCTGCTGCTTTCCTGTGCACCAGATGAAGCTGTTTTAACTTCTCCCTTGTTCCCGGTCTAGCTATCTCTGCAGCTGCTGCTGTGGGTTGGGTTTGCAATTAGTGTTATTGGGTTTTTGTGGAGCTCTCATTGTGGATTACTCCTGCTGTGGCCAAGTGTCAAGATGGGGTGTTCAGTTTACAGCTTCAGAAGCCACATCCCCTGAAATGGGTGTGGGTGAAGCTGCCCTTGGGCCCACAGCTGCACTCGGGGGCTTCCCATCAAACAGCAGGGTGTGTGTGGGCACCCGTGGGGCTGTGCTCTGCTCTGGGAGCTGCTGTGCTTTTGCTGTTGGGAGACAGAACAGAGCGTGCGCCTGGTAAATCTGAGGGCAGTCAAAAGCTGGGAGGGACCCTGAGCAGGTTTGGTGGTGCGACAGCAGTTTGAAAAGATCTTGACTGTTGGGAGAAATGGCATGGAAAAAATTCCTTTTTTGCAAGGAGGCAGTTTACAAGGACAGGTGGATTGCTGTACCTTTTAACAACAATATTCAACTTGGGATGTATAGGGTGAGGAAACCTTGTCTCTACGTAGGCTTGAGAAAAGGTAGGTAGGCATCTGTGCCTGTTACCTGCGTGTATCTGGGAAGGTGGCTCTAGTGAAACTGAAGCTGCCACTGAGTCAAAAAAAGGCAGGGTTGTCTTAAAAATGCAAAAGCTCTAGCGGCCCATATCCGCAGCTGTGCCAGAGATGATGCCAAATAGTTTTTCCTCCACTTGGCTGTGGTCTTTGCAAACTGTCACAAAAGAAGGAAGGTTTAGATTCCTGCCCAGCTTTATGCTAAAGGGTTTTTTCCTTTCTCGGCAGAATGTCAACTGCCACTGTTTCTCCGGGGTCGCCCTTTCTTCTGCTGCGACAGCACAGTACAGATGGAGAGGATCTGGGGCGCTCCGCGAGTACAAGGTACGTCTGCGATGTGCATCTGCATTTTTCCTAAGGTCCTTGTAGTGTGGACTTGAAAGTTAACATAAATAGGGTCTGTTCTGGAGCATGTTATGCCCACGCAAAGCTTACTTCCCTCTGCTTATTTTCTCTTCCTGAAAGCATAATATTCTCTTTCTGGGAGATTACTAGTTAAATGATACCGTGAAAATAATTTTGTACTAAAAGAGGGAAGAAACTGTTTGTTAGAATGCAGATATTCAGAAGAAGCAGACTTTATTTTCATGATGCAAGCTTCTTACAATATCTTATAGAAATACTCAAAAACTATTCCTCATTGGGTAACGCACAAAAAAACCCCGTAGTCAAGTGATAACTGTGTGTTTTGGAGATGGACAGTGCGATGGTATCAGTGCACAGCTGTGCAAGCTCAATTAGTGCCAAAGCCAGACACTTTTATGGTAAAAGTATTTTTATTGAATGTATAGAGACAGGCACACCTTCTCAGCATAAAGTGAATGATCGAGCTTTTTTCTTTGTTGCGCCCTGTATTCCTCAAGGTTTTACCCTTCCCTCTCAGCTGCATTGACTGAGTGAGAGGAGCAGCAGCAGCGCCAGGGCTGTAGCGGCAGCGCTGGGTCCCTCAGCATCATTCTGGTCACGGCACAGCCTGGTCCTGCCCCTCTCAGGGTGAACTCCCTGCACCGCACTGGGAGGAAGGGGCCAGGCATTTCCCTGCACCGGTCAGAGGTTCACTGTTAGTCTGAGTAGGTGTTCCAGGCGGCATCGGTCAGTCTGAAGAGGGATCTGAAGTGTCAGGATGGCTCCAGCTTTGGCAGGCTGTGCCGTCTTTTGAGCGGAGCTGTTAATTGTTAATTATAATTTTGTATAGTTATTGTGTATTGGTGATAATGTAATGATCACATATTACACAATCACGAAGATTCTGTTATTATGGGTGTATAATTTATATCTATATTAGGACAGTAAACAAATGTGTTTATTATTAACAGTAAGGGTATCGTCCTTTTAATTACATTTAAAAAAAACATAAAAAGCAAGTCTTTTGCAGCAAAGCCCTATCTTAATAGTAACTCGAAAAAGTGAATTGCAAAGCTCACATGGAAGTTTCCCAGGACTTTGTTTTTAAATGTGGGTTTTCATCAGCAACCACTTCAAAATTTGATTTGACAGATGAACTTTAGGAATTTTCATTTGAAACTGAAGAAAAATCCATCTCTTGAATAAGTTCTGCTGTTTGGCAGATACAGAACTGGGTGACGCTTCTGTCTTTGAGGACGCAGAAATAGCTTCCTCATGCTGATCAATTCACAAGTATCAGTATTCCAATATGCATGAAGTAAGATGATGATTGTTGTTGTTGCTGTTGTTGTTAGGACTGGTGCTACTGATTTCTTTTTGTCTCTCTTGTAGGGTTGGCTGAGAGCAGTCCACCAGGAAGGCACACGGGTGCTGTCTCTCACTGAATTTCCATGTGGTGAGAGAGAGATGCCACCTCTTAAGCAAGAGCCAGGGTCTTGGCTTGAGGAAAGAAAAGCTTTCCGAAGCACCGTTTCATTTTTGAAAGACCTGATTGCAAAACTACAACATCACAGAGAAGCTGAGGTATAAATAAGATGAGATGCTAGCTAAATAAAAAAATAACGTATGATAATCTTATGAGGCGCATTCACAATTTGGGTTTAAATGCTTTAAATATACTGCTGCAAAGCAAAATATTTCAGGAATATGCAATAAAACTGCCCATCACACTTTCTTGTAATAAATACATCTTAAATGACAGCTTGCATTTGTTGTTCTGTGCATGGATAGCTTTTGACTGCACAGATTGACCTTTTAAAAGTCTTTGTATTTTGAAAGCATGTTTCCAGTACCCGTTAAAGTACATTTTTTTTTTTTAATGTTGTTATTTCTTGGTGTAGTAGAATGCTACACAAGTATTCTACAAGTATTCTACAAGTAGAACTTGGATGCTAGTAAAAGATACTGTAGTGAGAGAAAAGAGGGGGAAAATTGTAAAATAAAACTCACCATTCATCATTAATCAATTAAAACTTATTAGGCCTTGCCTGTCTAATTACCTCAGCAAGTATTTTGTATATATGTTGGTAGCTTCTACTACTGCTGCACTAACTTCAGCACGCAAAATCGGGGGATTGACGTTATCTCATTTACCACGATTTTCTATGACTCCCCCTGGGTTTTTGGGGCTCCCCAAACACGTCCCCCCCACTGCCGCCTAAGGAACATCTGGTTCCCCTCCTTGGGACCCCCCGACAGACGCCTGGGGACCCCCCAGAGGCACTTAGGAACTCTCTCCTGAATTTTTGGGATCCCCCTGAATTGTTCTCAAGGGGGGTCCGAATATGGGGAACGCGATTTTCCGAGGGGGAGAGGGGAGGGAGGTGTGTGGGGAGCCCCAAAACTTCGGGGCGGGGTGTCGTAAGAATTCGTCCGGGCTGCCCATACTCGCCATGGCAACCGCGCGGCTTCGACTTGGTTACTGCGCTGGCGCCACCCGGTGGTCAAATTCAGGTACTGCATATGCGCGGCGCCGCCCGGCTGCCCGTAATTGCCGTGGTAACCGCGCGGCTCCGGCTTCATTGCTGCGCATGCGCGGCGCCGTCTTTGTCTTTCGCGGCTTCCCCGGCGAAACCGCGTGCGTCTCGGGAGAGTCCAGAAAATACAGATCGG
>NW_015091028.1:0-5155 GCF_001431845.1 Calidris pugnax | reverse complement strand
GGGGAAAGCAGGGGCTGGGTGGGCTGCGGGGAGGCTCCCCGGAGACAGAGGGTCTGGTCACATTGGCTCCTGAAGTTTGGGAGGAAAAGGCCAGTTTGCTGCCAGTGAGGAAAAGCTGATGAGGAATTGCAGTTAATGGAATCGGGCCCTCGGTAGTTAGGAATGGCTTCCTTTGGGGTAAAAGAACAAACTTTTGCCTCCTGCCCGTTACCTTCATTGGGCTCAAGTGTTTCTCTTCTGTTTGTTCCTACTAATTTTACGGGCAACTTGGCAACAGTTTTTTACTTTGGATTCATAACTCAATTTTTATTAGTATGTGGTGTCAGTGCAGTTGATTTTTGAGCACCTAGATGCCAGTAGAAATGTAGTGAATGAAACACAACGGAAACGGATGCGTCACTTGATTTTTATTCTGTTTTTTTTTTTTTTTAATTCGAGTAGCAATGGCATGTTTTTCTATGGCTCAGTCCACATTGTTCCAAGGAGCCTTCAGTCTAGGCCTTTTAAGTAAAAAGAATGGAGTTTGTCGTTCCATGAAAGGACTGGTCCTTCGTAGGCCTGAGGTGTAGACTGGGAGGGTCTCCTAAGGACGTGATCAGGGTGAAAGCCAAATTTCTGCCAATGTAGCTGCTGTTGGTCTTCGCTGTTGTTGATGCCCTCACAGCTCCCTCGCGGGTGGGAGCTCTGACTCTCAATTTTTTTTCAGTCTCTAACACGTTTTTTTTTCCCCCAAGGAGAGGCTTCATTGCAAAGTGAATGATTTTCCTCCCAGACGTGCCAGTGACTACCATCAAGTTACGACTATTAAAAGCACAAAAGCGACATGCTCTTAAAGATGGGGACTACTTCTGGACACGTGTTAATCCTGTGCAGGTGTCCTTGGGATACAGATAGTCTGCGCTTCCTGCTCTGACAAGACAGTGTGCCCGAGACAGGGATGAGCTCCAGGTGTCAGGGTTTTTGTCTCTTCGTTTGTTTGTTTTCTAGGGGTGGGTGGATGTGTGGTTTCCAAAACAGGGTGTGAGGCTGACTGCAGGTGGCAGCCTGCAGAGCTCTTTTCCTGCCTGATCTCTCATCTCTTTTTTCACTCCTCTTCCATGGCTGTAACTTTCATTTGGATCATTTTAGCAGAGTAGTTAAGTGACTTGACTGTGGAAATGTGCTGGTAATAGCAAGAAGGTAAATGCTTGAACCAGTAGAAAGTAGAAAGAACAACAATAGCAGGAAGCAAATTGCAAATTCCCAAAAAATTGTGTGTGTTAAATGCACACAATTCCCAAATGTTGTTTGGCAGTATGTTCCAAGTGGCTATTTTTGGTAAAAATAAATTTTCAGGAAATACAGGGTTGTGTGTGGCAAAAGAAGTCCCTCTGTCTGTGTCCTGCTCTATAAATGACTGGCGGCAGGGCTGTTGTTCTCTGCTCTCGGTATGGCCACAGTTGGGCTGCAATATTTAGACCTAACAGACGGGTTTAGGAACGGAAGGAGAATGCCTGTTTTCTGTAAGGGCCATGAACGCTGACCCTTTTCTCCATCTGCTGCTTTCCTGTGCACCAGATGAAGCTGTTTTAACTTCTCCCTTGTTCCCGGTCTAGCTATCTCTGCAGCTGCTGCTGTGGGTTGGGTTTGCAATTAGTGTTATTGGGTTTTTGTGGAGCTCTCATTGTGGATTACTCCTGCTGTGGCCAAGTGTCAAGATGGGGTGTTCAGTTTACAGCTTCAGAAGCCACATCCCCTGAAATGGGTGTGGGTGAAGCTGCCCTTGGGCCCACAGCTGCACTCGGGGGCTTCCCATCAAACAGCAGGGTGTGTGTGGGCACCCGTGGGGCTGTGCTCTGCTCTGGGAGCTGCTGTGCTTTTGCTGTTGGGAGACAGAACAGAGCGTGCGCCTGGTAAATCTGAGGGCAGTCAAAAGCTGGGAGGGACCCTGAGCAGGTTTGGTGGTGCGACAGCAGTTTGAAAAGATCTTGACTGTTGGGAGAAATGGCATGGAAAAAATTCCTTTTTTGCAAGGAGGCAGTTTACAAGGACAGGTGGATTGCTGTACCTTTTAACAACAATATTCAACTTGGGATGTATAGGGTGAGGAAACCTTGTCTCTACGTAGGCTTGAGAAAAGGTAGGTAGGCATCTGTGCCTGTTACCTGCGTGTATCTGGGAAGGTGGCTCTAGTGAAACTGAAGCTGCCACTGAGTCAAAAAAAGGCAGGGTTGTCTTAAAAATGCAAAAGCTCTAGCGGCCCATATCCGCAGCTGTGCCAGAGATGATGCCAAATAGTTTTTCCTCCACTTGGCTGTGGTCTTTGCAAACTGTCACAAAAGAAGGAAGGTTTAGA
The DNA here is from genome assembly GCF_001431845.1 of Calidris pugnax. Taxonomy (NCBI): domain Eukaryota; kingdom Metazoa; phylum Chordata; class Aves; order Charadriiformes; family Scolopacidae; genus Calidris; species Calidris pugnax. Next base: position 2,820 of record NW_015091028.1, on the reverse strand, counting down.
TTCCTGCCCAGCTTTATGCTAAAGGGTTTTTTCCTTTCTCGGCAGAATGTCAACTGCCACTGTTTCTCCGGGGTCGCCCTTTCTTCTGCTGCGACAGCACAGTACAGATGGAGAGGATCTGGGGCGCTCCGCGAGTACAAGGTACGTCTGCAATGTGCATCTGCATTTTTCCTAAGGTCCTTGTAGTGTGGACTTGAAAGTTAACATAAATAGGGTCTGTTCTGGAGCATGTTATGCCCACGCAAAGCTTACTTCCCTCTGCTTATTTTCTCTTCCTGAAAGCATAATATTCTCTTTCTGGGAGATTACTAGTTAAATGATACCGTGAAAATAATTTTGTACTAAAAGAGGGAAGAAACTGTTTGTTAGAATGCAGATATTCAGAAGAAGCAGACTTTATTTTCATGATGCAAGCTTCTTACAATATCTTATAGAAATACTCAAAAACTATTCCTCATTGGGTAACGCACAAAAAAACCCCGTAGTCAAGTGATAACTGTGTGTTTTGGAGATGGACAGTGCGATGGTATCAGTGCACAGCTGTGCAAGCTCAATTAGTGCCAAAGCCAGACACTTTTATGGTAAAAGTATTTTTATTGAATGTATAGAGACAGGCACACCTTCTCAGCATAAAGTGAATGATCGAGCTTTTTTCTTTGTTGCGCCCTGTATTCCTCAAGGTTTTACCCTTCCCTCTCAGCTGCATTGACTGAGTGAGAGGAGCAGCAGCAGCGCCAGGGCTGTAGCGGCAGCTCTGGGTCCCTCAGCATCATTCTGGTCACGGCAGAGCCTGGTCCTGCCCCTCTCAGGGTGAACTCCCTGCACCGCACTGGGAGGAAGGGGCCAGGCATTTCCCTGCACCGGTCAGAGGTTCACTGTTAGTCTGAGTAGGTGTTCCAGGCGGCATCAGTCAGTCTGAAGAGGGATCTGAAGTGTCAGGATGGCTCCAGCTTTGGCAGGCTGTGCCGTCTTTTGAGCGGAGCTGTTAATTGTTAATTATAATTTTGTATAGTTATTGTGTATTGGTGATAATGTAATGATCACATATTACACAATCACGAAGATTCTGTTATTATGGGTGTATAATTTATATCTATATTAGGACAGTAAACAAATGTGTTTATTATTAACAGTAAGGGTATCGTCCTTTTAATTACATTTAAAAAAAACATAAAAAGCAAGTCTTTTGCAGCAAAGCCCTATCTTAATAGTAACTCGAAAAAGTGAATTGCAAAGCTCACATGGAAGTTTCCCAGGACTTTGTTTTTAAATGTGGGTTTTCATCAGCAACCACTTCAAAATTTGATTTGACAGATGAACTTTAGGAATTTTCATTTGAAACTGAAGAAAAATCCATCTCTTGAATAAGTTCTGCTGTTTGGCAGATACAGAACTGGGTGACGCTTCTGTCTTTGAGGACGCAGAAATAGCTTCCTCATGCTGATCAATTCACAAGTATCAGTATTCCAATATGCATGAAGTAAGATGATGATTGTTGTTGTTGCTGTTGTTGTTAGGACTGGTGCTACTGATTTCTTTTTGTCTCTCTTGTAGGGTTGGCTGAGAGCAGTCCACCAGGAAGGCACACGGGTGCTGTCCCTCACTGAATTTCCATGTGGTGAGAGAGAGATGCCACCTCTTAAGCAAGAGCCAGGGTCTTGGCTTGAGGAAAGAAAAGCTTTCCGAAGCACCGTTTCATTTTTGAAAGACCTGATTGCAAAACTACAACATCACAGAGAAGCTGAGGTATAAATAAGATGAGATGCTAGCTAAATAAAAAAATAACGTATGATAATCTTATGAGGTGCATTCACAATTTGGGTTTAAATGCTTTAAATATACTGCTGCAAAGCAAAATATTTCAGGAATATGCAATAAAACTGCCCATCACACTTTCTTGTAATAAATACATCTTAAATGACAGCTTGCATTTGTTGTTCTGTGCATGGATAGCTTTTGACTGCACAGATTGACCTTTTAAAAGTCTTTGTATTTTGAAAGCATGTTTCCAGTACCCGTTAAAGTACATTTTTTTTTTTTAATGTTGTTATTTCTTGGTGTAGTAGAATGCTACACAAGTATTCTACAAGTATTCTACAAGTAGAACTTGGATGCTAGTAAAAGATACTGTAGTGAGAGAAAAGAGGGGGAAAATTGTAAAATAAAACTCACCATTCATCATTAATCAATTAAAACTTATTAGGCCTTGCCTGTCTAATTACCTCAGCAAGTATTTTGTATTTAATGTTGTTATTTCTTGGTGTAGTAGAATGCTACACAAGTATTCTACAAGTATTCTACAAGTAGAACTTGGATGCTAGTAAAAGATACTGTAGTGAGAGAAAAGAGGGGGAAAATTGTAAAATAAAACTCACCATTCATCATTAATCAATTAAAACTTATTAGGCCTTGCCTGTCTAATTACCTCAGCAAGTATTTTGTATATATGTTGGTAGCTTCTACTACTGCTGCACTAACTTCAGCACGCAAAATCGGGGGATTGACGTTATCTCATTTACCACGATTTTCTATGACTCCCCCTGGGTTTTTGGGGCTCCCCAAACACGTCCCCCCCACTGCCGCCTAAGGAACATCTGGTTCCCCTCCTTGGGACCCCCCGACAGACGCCTGGGGACCCCCCAGAGGCACTTAGGAACTCTCTCCTGAATTTTTGGGATCCCCCTGAATTGTTCTCAAGGGGGGTCCGAATATGGGGAACGCGATTTTCCGAGGGGGAGAGGGGAGGGAGGTGTGTGGGGAGCCCCAAAACTTCGGGGCGGGGTGTCGTAAGAATTCGTCCGGGCTGCCCATACTCGCCAT
>NW_015091027.1:719300-720259 GCF_001431845.1 Calidris pugnax | reverse complement strand
GCTGCCACCACCAAACCCAAACACCACCCCGGGGGTTTGGCTTTTAAAGCTGAAAAGCCCCGTGCCCAAATCTCACAGAAAATCACCAGTGGGGTTGGCCAGGAAGGAGGGTGGTTGCCCAAGGCAGGAGCTGCAGGTCCCACAGACACCCCTGTGAGCAGAGCATCACCCTCTTGAAATCCAGTATTTACTCTTTTAGATTAAACCCTTTCAACACGTCCTAGAGACCCAGGGAAAACATCTTCATAATCAAATCATACTAAAGATTTGCTGAAAATCCCTGCTTTGAAGCAAACCGCTCCCTGCGGTGCCAGCCAGGCTGCAGCCCCCACCACGGCCACCCTGAAACCGACCTGAAACTGACTGAACAGCAGCCAGAGGCTCCCGCTGGTTTTAACAAACTTTGATGAAGCCCCAAACGCAACCCTGGATGGCAAAGCCTAAAAAAGCCGACAAAAACGGCCTGTAAACGCTGTCTTATTTGCAATAATACCTCGTGCCTTCACTAGTGCGTTAAGAACCGCAGGTATTGGCAGTATCAGGCTTCCAGCCGGTGGGTTTTGGCTGAAAAGGAGAGTTTGCAACCGGAGAAAAGCCCCGGTGAATCCGGGAGCGGGGGCACTTACGACCATGGGCAGGGCGGGGACGCGATCCGCCTCCCGGTAGGGCTGTTTGTAGAGCCACAGCTCCTCGGGCTGCACCCGGCGCTGGAACGGCGGCAGGAACTCCATGGCCCTGGGGAGAGAGGGGGAAAAAGGGTTAAAAAAAGATATAATTAAATAACCCCATTTGGGGCAGAAGGCGCCCTCCCATTCGGGGCGCTCGGCCCCTCCCGTGGCACCCGGTGGGGGCTGTGGCTGTAGGGGGGGGGCTGGCCCGTAGCCCCCGGGGCCGGGCGAGTCCCGGGGCCGCCCCGCTCGCCCTCACCCGGCGGCGAGCAGCAGCAGGGCCCGCACCGC
>NW_015091027.1:717343-719284 GCF_001431845.1 Calidris pugnax | reverse complement strand
CCCCCCGCCCCCCCCTCCTCCCCACCCACCTATTTCTGTAAAGTTTCCATATATACAGATTGTATGCTCATTGTTAATTACGTCTAGTAATTGTGTCTTTCCCATTCCAGCCTGAAATTAAGATACCAGAAGTTGGTTTTTCTTTCAGAAGAAAGGCCAAAATTAAATATTCCAGCCCCATTTCTCCATTATAACAGACTCTCCGAGACCGAGGTGGTGACCAGAGAAGGTGATTTGCCCCCAAAATTGCCTTTTATCATTTTCCTTCCTGAGCTGCAGAGGCCTCCAGCAGCCTGGCCAGAGGACAGTGCAGGTCCCAGCGCCGCGAGAGCTGACGCCTGCCCCGTGTGAGGGGGGGGGCAGCGACCAGCCCCCACCTCTGCTGAGGTGCCACCGGAGAGAAAAAGCTCCAGAAAACAACAAAATCCGGTGACTTTGCAGCCCGAGTCAGGTGCTCACAAAAAATTAAAGCAAAAGTAAAGGAAAAGCGTGAGGGGGCCTCCCGGGAAGGAGCAACCAACAGGCTCCAACTGCAGATTTAAATTCTCAGCCAAAATCACCAAAACCCATGGGTTTCTTCCAGGGCTCAGCACGGAACCACCAAAGCACCCAACATTAATGACCTCATTTTAGAGCCCACCCGCATTTCCTGCGGCAGTGACCCCCCCTCTGCTGATGCCAATTAATCAAAACAGCTGATAAATCCTTTCCTTATGAAGGAATGGCATTACTGGTACTCAGTTTGCAAAGAAATGGTTAAAAAGTGTATTTTAACATTGTGTGTTTGGCATAACAAACAAACCCCCCCAGCTACCAAGATAAACTGAATTATCTTATCTAAGAATGTTAAAGTTTTTTTGAAAGATTCACCTTCTCTCCAACAGCGTGAAACCCAGCTCAGACTGTTTGTTCATAAATTGTACAAATTATAAACCAAATCTCCAATTCTCCCTCTCCAGCCCAAGCCCAGCTGTTGGCCAACTATTAATTTTTTTTTTTTTTTGGTGGAAAAAAGGAGCACCTGTAAGAAATCTGCAAACCCAGTTCAGCGGGAGACACCCAGGGGCACAGGGGGAGCAGCACCTCCCAATTCACAGCGTTTTACAAGGTTTTAAGCCTTTTCTGAACCTTCAGTGACACCCGGTGCCCCCGCACGTCCCAGCAGCAGGTCCCGGGGGGTGACCGAGGGTGGTGGCTCTCGTCCCCCCCCTGCCATACTGTCCCCTCTGGTCACCACGTCACCGCACGGAAAACACAGCAGCTCTGCCAGACTCGGAATGCCCCGAGAGATAAAAGAAAAAAATCATTCAAACATCACCAAACCCAATAAATAACATGAAGCAAACACGTCGGGCCTTGCAGACGCGGCAGCAAGAGCTACGTTTGGAATTTCTGAGAAGGCTCAGCACCCCCAGTAAGAGCTTAGAAAGAGACATTTATCACACAAAATGTTAAGAAAAATAAAATCCTTTTTGTAATTTTTTTTTTTTTTTTTTTTTAAAAAATACCAAAATAACACTGCAAATGTATGCCATAGTCTCCTGGTAGCTGACCTCCTGCTTGGATTTAGTTACAGTTGAGATATGCCCCTTGCAGTGAGCTCCTCATTTAAAGAACAGTATCATGCTGTGGGTGCTAAAGGGAGCAGAAAGGCTTATTAATGCTTCTTCATTACATTCAGGCTTTTATAAATATGAATCGCTCTGGTTTTTTTATGCTTACCTATTCCTCCCTTGTTGTTGGATTTTAAATTGAATTTACTTTGTGTTCTTTTCCCCCAACAAACGTACCAAAAAACCACCTTCTTGTTTGATTCAGTAGTCTTAAGAAGGAATATTGTGTATAATATCTTCATATTTTATACTTGGATTGGATCTAAACTTGAGCAAATTTAGAAGCTGAATTTTAAGTCCTGAATTTTACTGATGATAGGGGAGCCAG